>NC_052164.1:105961484-105985066 GCF_902713615.1 Scyliorhinus canicula | reverse complement strand
CGGCGGGGGGAGGAGGAGGAGTCGGCGGGGGGAGGAGGAGGAGTCGGCGGGGGAGGAGGAGGAGTCGGCGGGGGGGGGAGGAGTCGGCGGGGGGAGGAGGAGTCGGCGGGGGGGAGGAGGAGTCGGCGGGGGGAGGAGGAGTCGGCGGGGGGAGGAAGAGTCGGCGGGGGAGGAGGAGTCGGCGGGGGGGAGGAGAATCGGCGGGGGGAGGAGGAATCGGCAGGGGAGGAGGAGTCGGCGGGGGGAGGAGGAATTGGCGGGGGAGGAGGAATCGGCGGGGGGAGGAGGAGTCGGGGGGGGAGGAGGAGTCGGCGGGGGGAGGAGGAATCGGCGGGGGAGGAGGCGTCGGGGGGGAGGAGGAGTCGGCGGGGGGAGGAGGAGTCGGCAGGGGGAGGAGGAGTCGGCGGGGGGAGGAGGAGTCGGCGGGTGGAGGAGGAGGAGTCGGCGGGGGGGAGGAGTCGGCGGGGGTGGAGGAGTCGGCGGGGGGTGGAGGAGTCGGCGGGGGGAGGAGGAGGAGTCGGCGGGGGGGAGGAGTCGGCGGGGGTGGAGGAGTCGGCGGGGGGAGGAGGAGGAGGAGGCGAGGGGAGGAGGAGGAGGAGTCGGCGGGGGGAGGAGGAGTCGGCAGGGGGAGGAGGAGTCGGCGGGGGGAGGAGGAGTCGGCGGGTGGAGGAGGAGGAGTCGGCGGAGGGGGAGGAGTCGGCGGGGGGAGGAGGAGTCGGCAGGGGGAGGAGGAGTCGGCGGGGGGAGGAGGAGTCGGCGGGGGGAGGAGGAGGAATCGGCGGGGGGGGAGGAGTCGGCGGGGGGAGGAGGAGTCGGCGGGGGGAGGAGGAGTCGGCGGGGGAGGAGGAATCGGCGGGGGAGGAGGAAGTGAAGTTGGCAATCAGGAAGATGCAGGCGGGGAAGGCAATGGAACCGGATAATAATAATCTTTATTGTCACAAGTAGGCTTACATTAACACTGTAATGAAGTTACTGTGAAAATCCCCTAGTCGCCACATTCCTGCGCCTGTTCAGGTACACTGCAGGAGAATTCAGAATGGCCAAATTACCTAATAGCACTTCTTTCGGGACTGTGGGAGGAAACCGGAGCACCCGGAGGAAACCCATCGCAGACACGGGGAGAACATGCAGTCTCCGCACAGACAGTGACCCAAGCCAGGAATCGAACCTGGGACCCTGGAACTGTGAAGCACTGATCTCTGGGCTACCGTGTCGCCCACATCATCCCAAAATAATTGCGAGCCCCCCCCCCCCCCCCCCCCGGACTCATCGCTCTGGTGCAGGCAGAAGATGTGATATGTTGTCCGAACCTGGCCGCCAACTTCAAATGTTTGGTAACCGTGGAATTTCAGATTATCTCGTGGACAGTGGCTGTGGGTGGAATGGAGTCACTCATTCTGCACCCACAATGTATTCAGAGAAGCTTCAGCACTATCCGTACCCCAGTGAGAGTCAGTGTGTGGGACCCGGACCCCAGTGAGAGTCAGTGTCTGTGGGACCCGTACCCCAGTGAGAGTCAGTGTGTGTGGGACCCCTACCCCAGTGAGAGTCAGTGTGTGTGGGACCCGTACCCCAGTGAGAGTCAGTGTGTGGGACCCGGACCCCAGTGAGAGTCAGTGTGTGTGGGACCCATACCCCAGTGAGAGTCAGTGTGTGTGGGACCCCTACCCCAGTGAGAGTCAGTGTGTGTGGGACCCGGACCCCAGTGAGAGTCAGTGTGTGGGGGACCCGTACCCCAGTGAGAGTCAGTGTGTGTGGGACCCCTACCCCAGTGAGAGTCAGTGAGTGTGGGACCCGTACCCCAGTGAGAGTCAGTGTGTGTGGGACCCGTACCTCAGCGAGAGTCAGTGTGTGTGGGACCCGTACCCCAGTGAGAGTCAGTGTGTGTGGGACCCGTACCCCAGTGAGAGTCAGTGTGTGTGGGACCCGTACCCCAGTGAGAGTCAGTGTGTGTGGGACCCCTACCCCAGTGAGAGTCAGTGTGTGTGGAACCCGTACCCCAGGGAGAGTCAGTGTGTGTGGGGCCCGTACCCCAGTGAGAGTCAGTGTGTGTGGGACCCGTACCCCAGTGAGAGTCAGTGTGTGGGACCCATACCCCAGTGAGAGTCAGTGTGTGTGGGGCCCGTACCCCAGTGAGAGTCAGTGTGTGTGGGACCCGTACCCCAGTGAGAGTCAGTGTGTGTGGGACCCGTACCCCAGTGAGAGTCAGTGTGTGTGGGACCCCAGTGAGGGTCAGTGTGTGTGGGACCCGTACCCCAGTGAGAGTCAGTGTGTGTGGGATCCGTACCCCAGTGAGAGTCAGCGTGTGTGGGATCCGTACCCCAGTGAGAGTCAGTGTGTGTGGGACCCGTACCCCAGTGAGAGTCAGTGTGTGTGGGACCCGTACCCAGTGAGAGTCAGTGTGTGTGGGACCCCTACCCCAGTGAGAGTCAGTGTGTGTGGGACCCGTACCCCAGTGAGAGTCAGTGTGTGTGGGACCCGTACCTCAGCGAGAGTCAGTGTGTGTGGGACCCGTACCCCAGTGAGAGTCAGTGTGTGTGCGACTGTACCCCAGTGAGAGTCAGTGTGTGTGGGACCCGTACCCCAGTGAGAGTCAGTGTGTGTGGGACCCGTACCCCAGTGAGAGTCAGTGTGTGTGGGGCCCGCACCCCAGTGAGGGTCAGTGTGTGTGGGGCCCGTACCCCAGTGAGGGTCAGTGTGTGTGGGACCCGTACCCCAGTGAGAGTCAGTGTGTGTGGGACACGTACCCCAGTGAGGGTCAGTGTGTGTGGGACCCGTACCCCAGTGAGAGTCAGTGTGTGTGGGACCCATACCCCAGTGAGAGTCAGTGTGTGTGGGACCCGTACCCCAGTGAGAGTCAGTGTGTGTGGGACCCGTACCCCAGTGAGAGTCAGCGTGTGTGGGATCCGTACCCCAGTGAGAGTCAGTGTGTGTGGGACCCGTACCCCAGTGAGAGTCAGTGTGTGTGGGACCCGTACCCCAGTGAGAGTCAGTGTGTGTGGGACCCCTACCCCAGTGAGAGTCAGTGAGTGTGGGACCCGTACCCCAGTGAGAGTCAGTGTGTGTGGGACCCGTACCCCAGCGAGAGTCAGTGTGTGTGGGACCCGTACCCAGTGAGAGTCAGTGTGTGTGCGACTGTACCCCAGTGAGAGTCAGTGTGTGTGGGACCCGTACCCCAGTGAGAGTCAGTGTGTGTGGGACCCGTACCCCAGTGAGAGTCAGTGTGTGTGGGGCCCGTACCGCAGTGAGGGTCAGTGTGTGTGGGGCCCGTACCCCAGTGAGGGTCAGTGTGTGTGGGACCCGTACCCCAGTGAGAGTCAGTGTGTGGGACCCGTACCCCAGTGAGAGTCAGTGTGTGTGGAACCCGTACCCCAGTGAGGGTCAGTGTGTGTGGGGCCCGTACCCCAGTGAGGGTCAGTGTGTGTGGGACCCGTACCCCAGTGAGAGTCAGTCTGTGTGGGACCCGTACCCCAGTGAGAGTCAGTGTGTGTGGGACGCGGACCCCAGTGAGAGTCAGTGTGTGTGGGACCCATATCCCAGTGAGAGTCAGTGTGTGTGGGACGCGGACCCCAGTGAGAGTCAGTGTGTGTGGGACCCATACCCCAGTGAGAGTCAGTGTGTGTGGGACGCGTACCCCAGTGAGAGTCAGTGTGTGTGGGACCCATATCCCAGTGAGAGTCAGTGTGTGTGGGACGCGTACCCCAGTGAGAGTCAGTGTGTGTGGTACCCATATCCCAGTGAGAGTCAGTGTGTGTGGGACCCGTACCCCAGTGAGAGTCAGTGTGTGTGGTACCCATATCCCAGTGAGAGTCAGTGTGTGTGGGACCCGTACCCCAGTGAGAGTCAGTGTGTGTGGGACACGTACCCCAGTGAGGGTCACAGTGTGTGGGACCCGTACCCCAGTGAGAGTCAGTGTGTGTGGGACCCATACCCCAGTGAGAGTCAGTGTGTGTGGGACCCGTACCCCAGTGAGAGTCAGTGTGTGTGGGACCCGTACCCCAGTGAGAGTCAGTGTGTGTGGGACCCGTACCCCAGTGAGAGTCAGTATGTGGGTAACCCGTACCCCAGTGAGAGTCAGTGTGCGTGGGACCCATACCCCAGTGAGAGTCAGTGTGTGGGACCCGTACCCCAGTGAGAGTCTGTGTGGGTCCTGTACCCCAGTGAGAGTCAGTGTGTGGGGGACCCGTACCCCAGTGAGAGTCAGTGTGTGTGGGACCCGTACCCCAGTGAGAGTCAGTGTGTGTGGGACACGTACCCCAGTGAGGGTCAGTGTGTGTGGGACCCCTACCCCAGTGATAGTCAGTGTGTGGGACCCGTACCCCAGTGAGAGTCAGTGTGTGTGGGACCCGTACCCCAGTGAGGGTCAGTGTGTGGGACCCGTACCCCAGTGAGAGTCAGTGTGTGTGGGACCCGTACCCCAGTGAGAGTCAGTGTGTGGAACCCTGTACCCCAGTGAGAGTCAGTGTGTGTGGAACCCTGTACCCCAGTGAGAGTCAGTGTGTGTGGAACCCTGTACCCCAGTGAGAGTCAGTGTGTGTGGAACCCTGTACCCCAGTGAGAGTCAGTGTGTGTGGGACCCGTACCCCAGTGAGAGTCAGTGTGTGTGGAACCCCTACCCCAGTGAGAGTCAGTGTGTGTGGGACCCCTACCCCAGTGAGAGTCAGTGTGTGTGGGACCCGTACCCCAGTCAGAGTCAGTGTGTGTGGGACCCGTACCCCAGTGAGAGTTAGTGTGTGTGGGACCCGTACCCCAGTGAGAGTTAGTGTGTGGGGGACCCGTACCCCAGTGAGAGTCAGTGTGTGTGGGACCCGTACCCCAGTCAGAATCAGCGTGTGTGGGACCCGTATCCCAGTGAGGGTCAGTGTGTGTGTGACCCGTACCCCAGTGAGAGTCAGTGTGTGTGGGACCCGTACCCCAGTCAGAGTCAGTGTGTGTGGGACCCGTACCCCAGTGAGAGTTAGTGTGTGTGGGACCCGTACCCCAGTGAGAGTTAGTGTGTGTGGGACCCGTACCCCAGTGAGAATCAGCGTGTGTGGGACCCGTACCCCAGTGAGAGTCAGTGTGTGTGTGTGTGTGTGTGGGACCCATACCCCAGTGAGAGTCAGTGTGTGGGACCCGTACCCCAGTGAGAGTCAGTGTGTGTGGGACCCCAGTGAGGGTCAGTGTGTGTGGGACCCGTACCCCAGTGAGAGTCAGTGTGTGTGGGACCCGTACCCCAGTGAGAGTCAGTGTGTGTGGGACCCGTACCCCAGTGAGAGTTAGTGTGTGTGGGACCCGGACCCCAGTGAGAGTCAGTGTGTGTGGGACCCGTACCCCAGTGAGAGTCAGTATGTGTGGGATCCGTACCCCAGTGAGAGTCAGTGTGTGGGACCCGTACCCCAGTGAGAGTCAGTGTGTGTTGGACCCCAGTGAGAGTCAGTGTGAGTGGGACCCGTATCCCAGTGAGAGTCAGTGTGTGTGGGACCCGTACCCCAGTGAGAGTCAGTGTGTGTGGGACCCGTACCCCAGTGAGAGTCAGTGTGTGTGGGACCCGTACCCCAGTGAGAGTCAGTGTGTGTGGGACCCGTACCCCAGTGAGAGTCAGTGTGTGAGGAATGAAGGAAATTAATGTTATAAAAATAATGGTGCAATTAATGAGACTGAAGGCCATTAAATCACAGGGCCCAATATTTCCCATCCCAGCACTCAAGGAGTTGGCTGCACTGGATTCAAGATCGACTTGGAAGTTGAACCAAATCATAAAGCTTCATTTAGAAGGTGCAAACACAACAATGTGCGATGTTAGACTCATGCAAACGGCCAATCACACAATCGCTCTCAATGTGCCCCTGTTCATAAGACAGAATTGGGCCATGTGGCCCATCGAGTTTGTTCTGCCATTCGATCCTGGCTGAACTCAGCCTGGCCTTAACTCCACCATCCTGCCCGTTCTCCATAAACCTGCAACCCAATTTAAAATCTCACTAACTCCTCCTTAAATTTTCTCACTGTGCCGGCATCCACCGCACTCTGTCCAGGTACAGGAGTGTTTGAGGAAATACACACTTCCTCTCCCTTTAAATCAAAGGCCCCGACACAATAAACATAATAACGTTAACAAATAGCAACACAACCAATCAATCAGCTACAGTCACTGTTTCGGAGGTTGGCATTCTCTCTGTACTTGTCGGTGAACCCTCGCATCTGCTTTTAAATACTCGCTCAAACCTGCTGTCTTTGACTTGGTGTGAGTGTCGTCAGTGGTGATCCTCACTGGAGTTGCCGTCGTGATCGGAGGTTGACTCGCCGTTTGATTCGCAATTGAAGTTATGTTTTCCCCAACGGGTTAGAGTCAGGTTGTTAGGAAAGTCCAGACCCTCCCTCGGCACAGCCGGCTTTGGACTCTGTCCGTTCTGCCTCTGGGGAATTGGTTCTTGTCGTCATAGGTTGATCTGCCTGCCGTCTCCATATTACATCATCTCTAGTTTGTACGGTAGGGGGAGGCCGGTTTGGGTGTGTACGGTGGAGGAGGCCGGGGTGTGTACGGTGGGGGAGGATGGTTTGGGCCGGGGTGTGTACGGTGGGGGAGGCCGGGGTGTGTACGGTGGAGGAGCCGGGTTTGGGCCGGGGTGTGTACGGTGGGGGAGGCCGGGGTGTGTACGGTGGGGGAGGCCGGTTTGGGCCGGGGTGTGTACGGTGGGGGAGGCCGGGGTGTGTACGGTGGGGGAGGCCGGTTTGGGCCGGGGTGTGTACGGTGGGGGAGCCGGGTTTGGGCCGGGGAGTGTATGGTGGAGGAGGCGGGTTTGGGCCGGGGTGTGTACGGTGGGGGAGGCCGGGGTGTGTACGGTGGGGGAGGCCGGGGTGTGTACGGTGGAGGAGGCCGGGGTGTGTACGGTGGAGGAGGCCGGGGTGTGTACGGTGGGGGAGGCGGGTTTGGGCCGGGGTGTGTACGGTGGGGGAGGCCGGGGTGTGTACGGTGGAGGAGGCCGGTTTGGGCCGGGGTGTGTAGGGTGGAGGAGGCGGGTTTGGGCCGGGGTGTGTAGGGTGGAGGAGGCGGGTTTGGGCCGGGGTGTGTACGGTGGAGGAGGCCGGGGTGTGTACGGTGGAGGAGGCCGGTTTGGGCCGGGGTGTGTACGGTGGAGGAGGCCGGGGTGTGTACGGTGGAGGAGGCCGGGGTGTGTACGGTGGAGGAGGCCGGTTTGGGCCGGGGTGTGTAGGGTGGAGGAGGCGGGTTTGGGCCGGGGTGTGTAGGGTGGGGGAGGCGGGTTTGGGCCGGGGTGTGTACGGTGGGGGAGGCCGGGGTGTGTACGGTGGAGGAGGCCGGTTTGGGCCGGGGTGTGTAGGGTGGAGGAGGCGGGTTTGGGCCGGGGTGTGTACTGTGGAGGAGGCCGGGGTGTGTACGGTGGGGGAGGCCGGGGTGTGTACGGTGGAGAAGCCGGGTTTGGCCGGGGTGTGTAGGGTGGAGGAGGCCGGTTTGGGCCGGGGTGTGTACGGTGGAGGAGGCCGGTTTGGGCCGGGGTGTGTACGGTGGAGGAGGCCGGTTTGGGCCGGGGTGTGTACGGTGGAGGAGCCGGGTTTGGGCCGGGTTGTGTACGGTGGAGGAGGCCGGGGTGTGTACGGTGGAGGAGGCCGGTTTGGGCCGGGGTGTGTACGGTGGAGGAGGCCGGGGTGTGTACGGTGGAGGAGGCCGGGGTGTGTATGGTGGAGGAGGCCGGGGTTTGTACGGTGGAGGAGATCGGCCATGTCAGGGATAAAATGGTGTCAGGAATCCACTTTTCAGTTGTGGTATAATTTCTTACCAGCACGTATTGCCCCGGTGAATAACCCAACATTTTGCCTTGTTCTTCCACTCCTGCTGCTTTCTCCCAACAATTTTTTTTGTCCTGGGTGGTATTAGCAAATCGAATGCTGTGTGTAGTTCATGTTTCACATTAGCAACTCCGGAGAAACTTGTATTGAGTTTTCAGTATTCCTATACATGAGGAGGAATTGACTCAAATGTTTAGACAATGATCCTTTCTCTGGTTACGTTTAACAAATGTTTCATTGTCTGTACAAAACATTCTGCCAGGGGATATGTAGCGGGCCGGATGTGTTGAATTTCCTGCTCCTTCAAGCAGTTGATGAACTCTTTGAGAAATGAACTGTGGTCCATTATCGCTCACCAGCTCTTCAGGGTATCCGAGTCGGAAGCTTTCGCCCAATCTCTCAATCGGTTTCTCCAATGACGTTGACTTCATGTTAGAAACTTCAGGCCATTCCGAGTGAGCATCAGACAGAATGAGAAACATGTGCCCTTCCAATGGGCGGTATAATCAACATGTACCCCTTGCCAGGCCTCTTCCGGCCATTTCCACAGGTGCAACGGTGCTAATGGCAGCTGGTTCCGCAGAGGGCAAACACATTCCCATCTTCTCCTCGATTTCGGCATCTGGCCATGGCCACCAGAAATTGCTCCTTGCTAAATCTTTCATCCTTACAACATCACAGAGGCCTTCATCTAATTGGTTTAACACACATTTTCTTAATAATGGTGGAACAGTGACTTGTATTCCCCAGAGGAGACAATCTGCCTGTGCGGATAACCCAAGCCTTCGGGTGGAATATGGCTTTAACTCGGGGTTTGCTCCTGAAGTCTTTCCTCAAAGCACCATGTCCGTAACCTCGGACAATACTGGATTATTTGGGGTTTGCATCTTCACCTGTCCTGTGGTTACAGGTGTGTTATCTACTTGCTTGAAGTAGAAAATGTTTCCACACACAGTGCTTATTGCCGAACTATTTGGTACAGTCGGGAGAGTCCATCTGTGTTTCCATGAAGGTTTGACGGATGATACTTGACCATGGATGTGTGCTGCCGAGTGCTATGCCCACCTCTGCATTCTGCCAGTGATGGAACCCCGGTGCGAGTTCCAAAAATCATTGCTCATAGACAATGGTCCGTCAATAAAATAAACTTCCTCCCGTACAGGAATTGGTAGAACCATTTTATTCCAATAATGATTCCTCCGGCTTCTTTCTCTGTCTGCGCATAATTGCTTTTGACTTTGTTCAAAGTCCTTGAACCGAGCTTCTCTTCACCAGTGAGCATTGTTTGGGACACCCACTACCCCAACCCCATAAGGTGATGGATCACATGCCTGTTGCAGGGGTAAAATTGAACAAAATATGTCAGGACTTCTGACTTGAGCAGTGCCTCTTTGACTTGCACATCAATGGTTTCACATCGACCCCCATTTTAGCACAGTTGCTTCACAGCTCCAGGGTCACAGGTTCGATTCCCGGCTTGGGTCACTGTCTGTGCGGAGTCTGCACGTTCACTCCGTGTCTGCGTGGGTTTCCTCCGGGTGCTCCGGTTTCCTCCCACAGTCCAAAGATGTGCAGGTTGGGTGGATTGGCCATGCTAAATTGCCCTTAGTGTCCAAAAAAAAAGGTTAAGTGGGGGTTACTGGGTTACGGGGATAGGGTAGAGACGTGGGCTTGAGTAGGGTGCTCTTTGTAAGGGCCAATGCAGACTCAATGGGCTGAATGGCCTCCTTCTCCACTGTAAATTCTATGATTCTATCATTTCCATTTTGACAGGGTAGATTGCTCTAGTTGCCAGATTAGAGACAAACTTTCCGTAGTTATTTAGTAAGCCTTCGAAAGGTTGATGTTTGTTGACATTTTGAGATGCCTCAGTAATGGATTTGACTTTCAAAGGCAACTTATGCAATCCCTTGGTGTGGATGATGTGTCCCAGAGATTCAATTGAAGATTGGAAAATTCATATGTTTCTTTAGACTCTTAATCCATAAATTTTCTAATTTTTGGAGTGTAGCACCCAGTTTGTGGAAATGTTCTTCCTCATCTTCCCAGTAACCGAGAATCATCCAGGTAATACTGGATCCAACCAATCTCTTTAGGATTTGATCCCTAGCTTATTGGGAAACGCTGGTGCTGAAGTGATGCCAAATGGTAACCTTGTATATCGGAATAACGATGTGTCACAATCATCAATACTTGCTGTGAATCCTGTTGCACGTTAATTTGAAGATATGCTTGACTGATATCACTTTTACTTAGTGTTGGCCTCCAACTAACCCAGAAAATAGGTAATCAATCAGGGTCACAGGGGGCTGCTCTGCACACAGTACAGCATTAACAGTGAATTTTAAATTGCCAAATAGATACAGATCTATATAGGTATAATCAGCGTAACCCAATCACCCATGTTAACAGGTTCAAGCTTCCCCCATTCTGACCACCCATTCTAATTCTGCCTCTACCTTGGGTTTGATTGTGTGCGGCACTGACCCAGCCTTTAAACATCTCACCCTTCTATCTTGTTCTTCAGTTTTACTGAGATATCCTTCATGCTTCTGAGGCTGGATAAGGCTCTGGTCAGACCCCATTTGAAGTATTGTGAGCAGTTTTGGGCCCAGTATCTAAGGAAGGATGTGCTGGTCTTGGAAAGGGTCCAGAGGAGGTTCACAAGAATGATCCCTGGAATGAAGAGCTTGTCGTATAAGGAACGGTTGAGGACTCTGGGTCTGTACTCGTTGGAGTTTAGAAGGATGAGGGGGGATCTTATTGAAACTTACAGATACTGCGAGGCCTGGATAGAGTGGACGTGGAGAGGATGTTTCCACTTGTAGGAAAAACTAGAAGCAGAGGACACCATCTCAGACTAAAGGGACGATCCTTTAAAACAGAGATGAGGAGGAATTTCTTCAGCCAGAGGGTGGTGAATCTGTGGAACTCTTTGCCGCAGAAGGCTGTGGAGGCCAAATCACTGAGCGTCATTAAGACCGAGATAGATAGGTTCTTGATCAATAAGGGGATCAGGGGTTATGGGGAGAAGGCAGGAGAATGGGGATGAGAAAATATCAGCCATGATTGAATGGCAGAGCAGACTCAATGGGCCGAGTGGCCTAATTCTGCTCCTATACCTTATGCTTCCTAGCTCACCATTGAAGACAATGAAATGTGGCCTGATTCAGAATCTGCCATGCGATTTACCTCGGCCCAATTTAATCTAATCTTTTCCAGCCAAATTCTTCCCATGAGTGCTGGATTATTTAATTTGACCCTGAGCAAGGACAGATCAGCCGTCTGTTTATTAAATTGCATTGTGACATCAATACATCCCCTCAACAGAACCACTTCTCCAGTGTCGGTTTATAACACCATCTCTAAGGGTTAGAGAGCAACATGTCGGAGCTTTTCTTGTTAAACACCCGAGACACAGCCGCCCGAGACACGGCCGCCCGAGACACGGCCGCCCGAGACACGGCCGCCCGAGACACGGCCGCCCGAGACACGGCCGCCCGAGACACGGCCGCCCGAGACACGGCCGCCCGAGACACGGCCGCCCGAGACACGGCCGCCCGAGACACGGCCGCCCGAGACACGGCCGCCCGAGACACGGCCGCCCGAGAGACAGCTGCCCGAGACACGGCCGCCCGAGAGACGGCCGCCCGAGACACGGCCGCCCGAGACACGGCCGCCCGAGACACGGCCGCCCGAGAGACAGCCGCCCGAGACACGGCCGCCCGAGACACGGCCGCCCGAGAGACGGCCGCCCGAGAGACGGCCGCCCGAGACACAGCCGCCCGCCAGACAGCCGCCCGAGACACGGCCGCCCCTGTCCATCTCCATCATCACCATCTGACCATCCAGTAATGGACGGACCCAATATCGGTTTTGAAAAGTTAATTCATGGGATGTGGGGGTCGCTGGGACAGCATTTATTACCCAATCCTAATTGCCCTTGAACGGAGTGGCTTGCTGGGCTGTTTCAGAGAGCAGCATTACTGTGGGTCTGGAGTCACATGTAGGCCAGACAGGGTAAGGATGGGAGATTTCCTTCCCTAAAGGACATTAGTGACCCAGATGGGTTTTTATGGTCATCATTAGACTTTTAATTCCAGACTTTTTAATTTAATTTTCACCATCTGTCCTTGTGGGATTCGAATCGGGGTCCCGAGGGCATTGCCCTGGGTCTCTGCATTACAAGTCCAGTGACAATAGCACTATGTCACTACCTTCCCTGTTACACCAGCAATAGCTCGTACATTTAATGACAATTTGTCATGGATTGTGAATCAACCTCCTCCTCACATCGTTTTTGTTCCACATGTGGACACTTATTCCTTGATTCAATTTCCGTTGGTTTTATTTAACTCTTGCTTCCTGCAACTTTTGCCTGAAGCTTGTTTCTTTTTCCAATAAGCAAGTTCAACGTGGCCTTTCGGCCAGAATTTCTGCACAAGGTATTTACACCAACAATCTGCTGACAGCCCGATCTTTGCACATTTATGGCAAGGGAGACTCTGTGTTTGTGTTCGAGTTTCAGCCGACATCTTGTGAATTCTTGTGCTTGAACTCAACTGATGAGCTTCTTTGGCTGCTAACTCCATGGATACAGCAACGTCTAAAGCTTTCTTTAAGGTCATGTTGCTTTTGGTTAACAACCGCTTTTGAATAGCTTTGCTCCTTAAGCCACAGACTAATCCATCTCTGAAAGTATCATTTAACACATCCTGCTATTTTGTCTTTTCAGGGTAGCTACAAACTCTGTAATCGATTCACCTCCTTCTTGGTTTTGTTTGTGAAATCTAAAATTTTCCATGGTGATTAAAGGGTTTCGTGACTAGTGGCTCTGAAAATGTTCCACTATTTCATCGCAGGCTTTCAAGCCTGGTGTGAGCATAATAGTTGAATGGTTCTGTATACGAGCTCCATCGCTCTGTATTCTCATCAAATGGTCCCACGTGGCCAAAACCACTGCCTTTTTTCTGTGGAAGCAGATATGTGCGCACGTGTCATGAATTTTTATCATTACCTTGTTCCTTCTCCCAAAAACAAGGCAGAACCTGAGCTTAGCCTTTTTCCCTTTGTGTTTTGGAACACCCCCAGCTCTATGTTTGTTATTGCCGGATACTTGGTACTCATGGTGACCACTGTTGTTTCGGGCACAGCACATGACGGTTGTTTTCCTTCTGATTTTTCGGTTACTTTGGTGTTTGGGTCCCTCGTCGCCAGTTTTTATGGTGAATTCAAGTTCGAGCCTTCAGTCCTCGAGCGGTTTGACCAAAATGTAGAACTTTATTGATAAGACGTTAACACTACAGGTTGCGATATTAGACTGTCCGTTTGTCCGCACAGAGGGCCAATGATATACCGGCGGGGACCCCAGCGGGAGACCCCGGACCCCAGCGAGAGCCCCAGACCCCAGCGGGAGACCCCGGACCCCAGCGAGAGCCCCGGACCCCAGCAAGAGCCCCGGACCCCAGCAAGAGCCCCGGACCCCAGCAAGAGCCCCGGACCCCAGCAAGAGCCCCCGGACCCCAGCGAGAGCCCCGGACCGCGGCGAGAGCCGGCGGGGACCCCAGCGAGAGCCCCCGGACCCCAGCGAGAGCCCCCGGACCCCAGCGAGAGCCCCCGGAGCCCCCGGACCCCGGCGAGAGCCCCCGGACCCCAGCGAATGCCCCCGGACCCCAGCGAGAGCCCCCGGACCCCAGCGAGCGCCCCCGGACCCCAGCGAGAGCCCCGGACCCCAGCGAATGCCCCCAGACCCCAGCGAGAGCCCCCAGACCCCAGCGAGAGCCCCCGGACCCCAGCGAGAGCCCCCGGAGCCCCCGGACCCCGGCGAGAGCCCCCGGACCCCAGCGAATGCCCCCGGACCCCAGCGAGAGCCCCCGGACCCCAGCGAGCGCCCCCGGACCCCAGCGAGAGCCCCGGACCCCAGCGAATGCCCCAGACCCCAGCGAGAGCCCCCGGACCCCAGCGAGAGCCCCCGGACCCCAGCGAGAGCCCCGGGCCCCAGCGAGAGCCCCCGGACCCCAGCGAGAGCCCCGGACCCCGGCGAGAGCCCCCAGACCCCGGCGAGAGTCCCCGGACCCCAGCGAGAGCCCCCGGACCCCAGCGAGAGCCCCCGGACCCCAGCGAGCGCCCCCGGACCCCGGCGAGCGCCCCCGGACCCCGGCGAGAGCCCCCGGACCCCGGCGAGAGCCCCCGGACCCCGGCGAGAGCCCCCGGACCCCGGCGAGAGCCCCCGGACCCCGGCGAGAGCCCCCGGACCCCGGCGAGAGCCCCCGGACCCCGGCGAGAGCCCCCGGACCCCGGCGGGAGCCCCCGGACCCCGGCAAGAGTCCCCGGACCCCGGCAAGAGTCCCCGGACCCCGGCGACAGCCCCCGGACCCCAGCGAGAGCCCCCAGACCCCGGCGAGAGCCCCCGGACCCCGGCGAGAGCCCCCGGACCCCGGCGAGAGCCCCCGGACCCCAGCGAGCGCCCCCGGACCCCAGCGAGCGCCCCCGGACCCCAGCGAGAGCCCCTGGACCCCAGCGTGAGCCCCCGGACCCCAGCGTGAGCCCCCGGACCCCAGCGTGAGCCCCCGGACCCCAGCGAGAGCCCCCGGACCCCAGCGAAAGTCCCCAGACCCCAGCGGGAGCCCCCGGACCCCAGCGAGAGCCCCGGACACCAGCGAGAGCCCCCGGACCCCAGCGAGAGCCCCCGGACCCCAGCGAGAGCCCCCGGACCCCAGCGAGAGCCCCCGGACCCCAGCGAGAGCCCCCGGACCCCAGCGAGAGCCCCCGGACCCCAGCGAGAGCCCCCGGACCCAGCGAGAGCCCCCGGACCCCAGCGAGAGCCCCCGGATCCCAGCGAGAGCCCCCGGACCCCAGGAGAGCACCCGGACCCCAGCGAGAGCCCCCGGACCCCAGCGTGAGCCCCCGGACCCCAGCGGGAGCCCCAGCAGGACCCCACCCTGACTTGGAAATATATCAGCCGTTCCTTCACTGTCGCTGCGGCAAAATCCTGGAACTCCTTCCCTAACAGCACAGCGAGTGTACCTACACCCCATTGACTGCAGCGGTTCAATAAGGCAGCTTTACCACCACCTTCTGAAGGGCAATTAAGGATAGGCAATAAATGCTGCCCTAGCCAGTGCCGCCCACATCCGGTGAGTGAATAAAGGAAACAAAAAGATCCTGAGGACCTTGGAATTGACAAGTGAATTAGTGCTGGAAAGGGACAGGTTATTGCAAAACTGCGGCACGCCCAGTGGGGAGTCAGCGCACAACTTGTGGGAATCAATGTGAACTGGAACACTTACCTCCCCATATGCAAATCACTCACTGTCATCACCTGTGATGCAATACAGGAAGCAGCGGTTAACGATATGCTGCCTAAAGACTTCCTAAATAACTGCACCAAACTACACGGTAAAGATCGGTAACAAGCCACACCCAGAGGATAAACAAACCCTAAACTAGCAGCATCACATCCTCTGGGCAGCATCCTGAACCCTCACTTCATCACAAACTGAAACATTTAAAACCAATTCCAGATCAACGGCCCAGGGGTTTGGCATCTTCACTCCTGATATTCCTCATTACGGCAATGTGGGATTGAAGGGATTAAAGAGAGAGCGGGTGTTGGCCCGGTTTCTTCCCCAGCCCCTGGGGTGGAACAGTGTGGGGTGACCCTCAGGTCAGGGAGAGCTCAGGATGAAATGGGCTGATGCACTGATTCTGCATTTCAAAACATAAATTTAGAGTACCCATTTATTGAAGGGGAATTTAGCGTGGCCAATCCACCTACCCTGCACATCTCTGGGCTGTGGGGGTGAAACCCACGCAGACACGGGGAGAATGTGCAAACTCCACACGGACAGTGACTCAGAGCCGGGATCGAACCTGGGACCTCAGCACCGTGAGGCAGCAATGTTACTGATTCTGCATTTTAACAGTCTGTTCGCAGAGTTTCACTTCATTCTTCAGAATGTCTTTGCAGTGTTTTCCTCTCTGAATGAATATTTCTGAATCAAACAAAATTATATCTCATTCAGTTAACTGAATGCGTGTACAGAGAGATTAACGTAAGGATAAAATACAGAGTTCCCATCCCAAGGGCAGCACGGCAGCACAGTGGTTAGCACATCTGCCTCACAGCTCCAGAGACCCGGGTTCAATTCCAGTCTCGGGTGACTGTCTGCGCGGAGTTGCACGACCACCCTGTGTCTGCGTGGGTTTCCTCCGGGTGCTCCGGTTTCCTCCCACAGTCCAAAGATGTGCGGGTTAGGTGGATTGGACATGCTAAATTGCCCCTCACTGTCCAAAAAGGTTGGTGTGGGTTACTGAGTTACGGGGATAGGGTGCCGGTGTGGGCTTGGGTAGGGTGCTCTTTTCAAGGGCCAGTGCAGACTCGATGGACCAAATGGCCTCCTTCTGCACTGTAAATTCTATGACTATGATACTGGCAGACTGAGTTAAAGAACAAAGAACAATACAGCACAGGAACAGGCCCTTCGGCCCTCCAAGCCTGTACCAATCATGACACCAACCTTTGCCAAAACCCTCAGCACTTCCTTGTGCGTTTCCCTCCATACCTATCCTATCCATGTGTTTGTCAAGATGCCTTTTGAACACCGTTAACGCGTTCCAGACACACACCACCCTCTGCGTAAAAAAATCTGCCTCACACATCTTCTCTAAACTTTGCCTCACGGACCTTAAACCTATGCCTGGGAAAGAATGCCTGCCCATACACTCTATCGATGACCCTCATTAATCTTGTGGACCTCTATCAGGTTATTTCTCAACCTCCGTCTTTCTAATGAAAACAGACCGAGTCTATTCAGCCTCTCCGCATAGCTAACACCCTCCAGACCAGGCAACATCCTGGGAAACCTCCTCTGCACCCTCTCCAAAGCCTCCACGTCCTTCTGGTAGTGTGGTGACCAGAATTGTGCGCAATATTCCAAGTGCAGCCTTACCAAGGTTCTATCCAACTGCAGTGTGACTTGCCAGTTTTTATACTCGATGCCCCGTCCAATCAAGGCCAGCATTCCGTTTGCTTTCTTGACTACCTTGTCCACTTGTGTTGCCACCTTTAAAGATCTGTGGACATGCACATCCAGATCTCTCTGACTTTCTATATTCTTAAGAGTTTTGCCATTTACAGTACATTTCCCCTCTATGTTAGACCTACTTAAATGCATTACCTCACATTTGTCCGGATTAAACTCCATTTGCCATTTCTCTGCCCAAGTCTCCAACCTATCTATGTCCTGGTGTATCCTCTGACAATCCTCAACACTATCTGCCACTCCACCAACCTTGATGTCATCCTCAAACTTACTAATCAGACCAGCTACCACAAACAACAGAGGCCAAAGCACAGATCCCTGTGGAACACCACTGGGGAGCAGCTGTTTAAGGGTAAATCCACATTTGAAATGTGGGAGTCTTTTAAGGAAAGGTTGATTAGAGTGCAGGACAGACATGTCCCTGTGAAAATGAAAGATAGAAATGGCAAGATTAGGGAACCATGGATGACGGGTGAAATTGTGAGACTAGCTAAAATGAAAAAGGAAGCATACATAGGATCGAGGCAACTCAAAACTGATGAAGCTTTGGAGGAATATCGGGAAAGTAGGACGAATCTCAAACGCGCAATAAAGAGGGTTAAAAGGGGTCATGAAATATCTTTGGCTAACAGGGTTAAGGAAAATCCCAAAGCCTTTTATTCGTATGTAAGGAGCAAGAGGGTAACTAGGGAAAGGATTGGCCCACTCAAAGACAAGAGAGGGAATTTATGCGTGGAGTCAGAGGAAATGGGTGAGATTCTTAATGAGTACTTTGCATCGGTATTCACAAAGGAGAGGGACAAGACAGATGTTGAGGCTAGGGATGGATGTTTAAATACTCTCGGTCAAGTTGTCATACGGAAGGGGGAAGTTTTGGGTATTCTAAAAGACATTAAGGTGGACAAGTCTCCAGGACCGGATGGGATCTATCCCAGGTTACTGAGGGAAGCGAGGGTTGAAATAGCTGGGGCCTTAACAAATATCTTTGCAGCATCCTTGAGCACGGATGAGGTCCCGGACTGGAGAATTGCTAATGTTGTCCCTTTGTTTAAGAAGGGTAGCAGGGATAATCCAGGGAATTATAGACCTGTGAGCTTGACATCAGTGGTAGGCAAACTGTTGGAGAAGATACTGAGGGATAGGATCTATTCACATCTGGAAGAAAATAGACTTATCAGTGATAGGCAGCATGGTTTTGTGCAGGGAAGGTCATGTCTTACAAACCTAATAGAATTCTTTGAGGAAGTGACAAAGTTAATTGATGAGGGAAGGGCTGTAGATGTCATATACATGGACTTTAGTAAGGCGTTTGATAAGGTTTCCCATGGCAGGTTGATGGAAAAAGTGAAGTCGTATGGGGTTCAGGGTGTACTAGCTAGATGGATAAAGAACTGGCTGGGCAACAGGAGACAGAGAGTAGTGGTGGAAGGGAGTATCTCAAAATGGAGAAGGGTGACTAGTGGTGTTCCACAGGGATCCGTGCTCAGACCACTGCTGTTTGTAATCTACATAAATGACCTGGAGGAAGGTATAGGTGGTCTGATTAGCAAGTTTGCAGATGATACTAAGATTGGTGGAGTTGCAGATAGCGAGGAGGACTGCAAGAGAATACAACAAAATATAGATAGAACATAGAACAGTACAGCACAGAACAGGCCCTTCGGCCCTCAATGTTGTGCCGAGCCATGATCACCCTACTCAAACCCACGTATCCACCCTATACCCGTAACCCAACAACCCCCCCCCCCCCCCCTAACCTTACTTTTATCAGGACACTACGGGCAATTTAGCATGGCCAATCCACCTAACCCGCACATCTTTGGACTGTGGGAGGAAACCGGAGCACCCGGAGGAAACCCACGCACACAGGGGGAGGACGTGCAGAAGGAGGCCATTCGGCCCATCGAGTCTGCACCGGCCCTTACAAAGAGCACCCTACTCAAGCCCATGTATCTACCCTATCCCCGTAACCCAGCAACCCCACCTAGCCTTTTTGGACAGCAAGGGCAATTTAGCATGGCCAATCCACCTAACCTGCACATTTTTGGACTGTGGGAGGAAACTGGCGCTCCCGGAGGAAACCCATGCACACACTGGAGGACGTGCAGACTCCGCACAGACAGTGACCCAGCCGGGAATAGAACCTGGGACCCTGGAGCTGTGAAGCATTTATGCTAACCACCATGCTACCCTGCTGCCCAAATAGATTGGAGAGTTGGGCAGAGAAATGGCAGATGGAGCTCAATCCAGGCAAATGCGAGGTGATGCATTTTGGAAGATCTAATTCAAGAGCGGACTATATGGTCAATGGAAGAGTCCTGGGGAAAATTGATGTGCAGAGAGATCTGGGAGTTCAGGTCCATTGTACCCTGAAGGTGGCAACGCAGGTCGATAGAGTAGTCAAGAAGGCATACAGCATGCTTGCCTTCATCGGACGGGGTATTGAGTACAAGAGTTGGCAGGTCATGTTACAGTTGTATCGGACTTTGGTTCGGCCATATTTGGAATACTGCGTGCAGTTCTGGTCGCCACATTACCAGAAGGATGTGGATGCTTTGGAGAGGGTGCAGAGGAGGTTCACCAGGATGTTACCTGGTATGGAGGGTGCTAGCTATGAAGAAAGGTTGAGTAGATTAGGATTGTTTTCATTAGAAAGACGGAGGTTGAGGGGAGACCTGATTGAGGTCTACAAAATTATGAGAGGTATGGACAGGGTGGATAGCAACAAGCTTTTTCCAAGAATGGGGGTGTCAATTACAAGGGGTCACGATTTCAAGGTGAGAGGGGAAAAGTTTAAGGGAGATGTGCGTGGAAAGTTTTTTTACACAGAGGGTGGTGGTGGGTGCCTGGAATGCTTTGCCAGTGGAGGTGGTAGAGGCGGGTACGATAGCATCATTTAAGATGCACCTGGACAGATATATGAACGGGCGGGGAACAGAGGGAAGTAGACCTTGGAAAATAGGCAACAGGTTTAGATAAAGGATCTGGATCGACGCAGGCTGGGAGGGCCGAAGGGTCTGTTCCTGTGCTGTAATTTTCTTTGTTCTTTGTATTCAGAAAAACACCCTTCTACTGCTACCCTCTGCCTTCTGTATCCGAGCCTGTTCTGTATCTGTCTTGCCACCTCACCTCTAATCCCGTGTTTCACCTTTTGTACCAGTCTACCATGAGGCACCTTGTCAGAGGCTTTACTGAAGTCCATGTAGACAATATCTACTGCCCTCCCCATATTATTCATCTTTGTCACCTCCTCAAAAAAACCCGATCAAGTTAGTGAGGCACGACCTCCTGTTCACAAACCATGCTGTCTATCTCTAATAAATCCTTTGTTTCCAAATGGGTATAAATCCTATCCCTGAGAATTCTCTCCAATAATTTACCTACTACCGACGTGAGACTCACCGGCCTATAGTTTCCAGGATTATTCCTGCTTCCTTTCTTAAACAGCAGTACCACATTAGCTATTCTCCAGTCCTCTGGGATCTCACCTGTAGCCAATGAGGATACAAAGATGTCAGTCAAGGCCCCAGCAGTTTCCTCCCTAGCTTCCCTTAGTATTCGGAGGTAAATCGTCTTTTAAAACACCCAATACCTCCTCCTTTTCGATGTTAACATGACCCAGACTGTCCACACACCCTATCCAAGAATCATCTTCCACAAAGTCCTTTTCTTTGGTGAACACTGGTGCAAAGTATTCATTTACTCGCCCATTTCCTCTGGCTCAACACATAGATTCCCCGCACTGTCCTTAATCCTTTCCCTGGCCACACTCTTGCTTTTTGCGTATGAATAAAAAGCTTTGGGATTCACCTTAATCCTACTTGCCAAAGACTTTTCATGACCCCTCCTAGCCCTCCTAATTTCCCACTTCAGTCACATGATACATTCCATGCGAATTGACATCAGTAATTGATAATTAAAAAGTCACAAATAATAAACATCTTTTATTCTACAAATTCTGATTTTTTTTAAAAATAATGCAAGCCCATGATTGACGAGGATGAGGCACCCAGCCTTAGGGAACTGTGACCCTGACATCAGTACTAAGATCTTCACCATTAACTGTTCCTCAGTAATGTCTGCACCCACACACCCTACCCCTCAGATTCACCGTCTCACTTAGCAAGGTCTCCCTATCTCTGGAACTGATTCCAGCTTCAGAACAGTCCGAGCTCTCTGCACCCCTCTAATTCTGGTCTCCTGCATTCCCAAGTTTAAATCACTGCACCGTCAGCACTGTGCCTCCAGCTGCCTGGACCCTCCCCCAAATACCTCTCCACCTCTCAGCCCTCCTTTAAGATTCTACTTAAAGCCGACCTCATTGACCCGACCCTAACATTGGGTGACACAGCTCAATATCACAATGTATTGAATAATGCCTGTGTGAAGCAACTTGGGATGTCTTTACATTAAAAGTGTTATTGCAAATTGTTGATATCCATTGAACTGAATCGTACTATGAGGCACATACTGATCCAGATGTGGAAATGTCACCAAACCACTGCCCTTGAACCTTTATTCAGCCCTAATGCTACTATTGTTCCATTCAACTGTTGCTTCGATGATTCCAATTTGCCTTTTGCTGCCCAGTCTTTTTTATTCCAAAATCAGTTATCAATTCGCTGACCTTTTGTCCATATTCTTATTTGTCCATGTTGTCAAATCGTACTCAAGATTAACCCTATATGATGTTTTCCTGCAAACTTTTATAACACCAGGGCGGCAAATGGTGCAGTGGTTAGCACTGGGACTGCGGCGCTGAGGACCCGGGTTCGAATCCCAGCCCTGGGTCACTGTCCGTGTGGAGTTTGCATATTCTCCCCATGTCTGCGTGTGTTTCACCCCCACAACCCAAAGATGTGCAGGGTAGGCGGATTGGCCACGCTAAATTATCCCTTAATTGGAAAAGAAAAATAATTGGCTACTCTTAAATTTAAAAAAAAACTTTTATAACATCAGCTGTTATCCTCTGCATTACATCCTGGGTTTGAACTGTCCACAGATTTCTGGGATTTAAACTTGAGACACAACTAAAGTTGTGGTCTGACTTACTGAGCAAGAAACACAACAGGGAACAAATTTCAAACGGTGGAGATTAAAGAATGAATTTCAGAAACTGTCAAGTTGAACACAGCTGTTCACCAAAGCCTCGATTTAAATCAACCCCATAGCAAACTGACACCACATTCTGATCATATTTATAATTCCAATAGAGGAAGCTGAAAATTCAGATAGTCCCCGTGATACTTTGTTTAGAGTTGGGCTTTTAGACATTAGTTATGATCACTCTCTGGCCAGGTCAGGTATAAAGCTAATGACAAAACCAACCAGCTAATAACCAGTGACCCAATCAGAGACACACACAGATCTGACAACAGCAATCTGCTCAGTTACACTGTTTCTGCATCAGTGCACACGTTTCGAACAGAATGAGACTCTCGATTTACACTGAGGCGATAGTTTCTTAACTCTGCATCAAATCTTGCTCCCCAATTGATCAACAATCCCTCCCATCTGGTCATCATCCTAAAACGTGGCAGTTGCAGAACTTTTTCCTTCTTCTTTCACAGGACATGGGTGTCGCTGGCTAGACAAACATTTTTATTACCCGTCCTAATTGCCCTTGAGAAGGAGGTGATGATCGACCTTCTTGAACTGTTACAGTCCACATAGTGAAGGTGTGCAGGATAAAGAAACAAAAAGAAAATTGTTGGAAGGTGGGAAAGGGGAAGGTGAAAATTCCGAATGAGATGAATGTGAGGGATGAATAGGAACAGCGGGGCCACCTTTCCTCTCCAATTACTTGACAAACATCCATGTGTTGAATGAGGAGCTGCTGCTACAGTTAACCACTGGGCTGTTTAAAGGCTGATCACAGCCCACCCCAATGCCACCTTCACCATTACCTCTCTGGGTCACACACACCACAACCGCTCACCCAACCCCAATCTCTGACTCCACATTACTGAAGGTGGGGGTCCCTGTGCCCGGGGGGGGGGGGGGTGGGGGGGGTGAGGGGGGTCCCTGTGCGGGGGGGGGGGGGGGGGGGGGCTCCCTGTGCCTGGGGAGGTGGGGGGGTCTCTGTGCCGGGGGGGGGGTGTCCCTGTGCCTGGGGAGGTGGGGGGGGGGGTCTCTGTGCCCAGGGGGGGTCTCTGTGCCTAGAGGGGGGGTCTCTGTGCCCGGGGGGGGGGTCTCTGTGCCCAGGGGGGGGGGGTCTCTGTGCCCAGGGGGGGTCTCTGTGCCCAGGGGGGGGTCTCTGTGCCCGGGGGGGGGGGGGGGGTCTCTGTGCCCGGGGTGGGGGGGGGGGATCTCAGTGCCTGGGGTGGGGGGGTCCTTGTGCTGGGGGGGGGTCTCTGTGCCCGGGAAGGGGGGGTATCTGTGCCCGGGGGGTCTCTGTGCCCGGGGTGGGGGGTGTCCCTGTGCCCAGGGGGGGAGGGGGTCCCTGTGCCCAGGAGGGGGTCCCTGTGTCGGGGGGGGGGGGGGGGGTCCTGTGCCCGGAGGGGTGGGGGGGGTCCCTGTGCCCGGAGGGGTGGGGGGGAAGGGGTCTCTGTGCCCGGGGTGGGGATCTCAGTGCTCAGGGGGGGTCCCTGTGCCCGGGGGGTCTCTGTGCCCGGGGGGGTCCCTGTGCCCAGGGGGGGGGGTCCCTGTGCCGGGGGTCCCTGTGCCCAAAGGGGGGGGTCTCTGTGCCCAGGGTGGGGGGGGGGGGTCCCTGTGCCCAAGGGGGGGGTCTCTGTGCCCTGGTGTGTGCCC
>NC_052164.1:105922925-105960984 GCF_902713615.1 Scyliorhinus canicula | reverse complement strand
CCCTCCCCAAACAGAGGCATTAACCCCCCCCTCCCCAAAACAGGGGCATTAACCCCCCCCCTCCCCAAACAGGGGCATTAACCCCCCCCCTCCCCAAACAGGGGCATTAACCCCCCCCCCCTCCCCAAACAGGGGCATTAACCCCCCCTCCCCAAACAGGGGCATTAACCCCCCCCCCTCCCCAAACAGGGGCATTAACCCCCCCCCCCCAAACAGGGGCATTAACCCCCCCTCCCCAAACTGGGGCATTAACCCCCCCCTCCCCAAACAGGGGCATTAACCCCCCCTCCCCAAACAGAGGCATTAACCCCCCCCCCCTCCCCAAACAGGGGCATTAACCCCCCCCCCCCAAACAGGGGCATTAACCCCCCCCCCTCCCCAAACAGGGGCATTAACCCCCCCCCTCCCCAAACAGGGGTATTAACCCCCCTCCCCAAACAGAGGCATTAATCCCCCCCTCCCCAAACAGGGGCATTAATCCCCCCCCAAACAGGGGTATTAACCTCCCTCCCCAAACAGGGGCATTAACCCCCACCCTCCCCAAACAGGGGTATTAACCCCCACCCCTCCCCAAACAGGGGTATTAACCCCCACCCCCACCCCCAACAGGGGTATTAACCCCCCTCCCCAAACAGGGGTATTAACCCCCATCCTCCCCAAACAGGGGTATTAACCCCCCCATAGGGCATTAACCCCCCCCTCCCCAAACAGGGGAATTAACCCCCCCTCTCCCCAAACAGGGCATTAACTGGAGTGTTGAGGTTTGCCCTGGAGTGCTGAACTTGTGGCATTTGAGTGCTACAGTGAGAGTTTGGTGACTGAGGGAGTATAAGGGTTCATTTTTATTTAAAGTCTAGTATTTCTTTTATTTCGTTAATTAACTTAAAAGTTGCTGTTTGGTCTATAAGAAGGAGAATTTTGAATCAGCTTTAAACAAGGTTCTACTTGGACTTACTTGCAGCTGGAGATTGTTAATTAGTTAATTGCATTAGGCCAGTTTTCAGAAGCTAGAGTCACAGTATAAATAGGAGCTAGTTACAGTGCAGACTTTGTTTGCACTGAGTGCTGAGCTTGTGGCATTTGAGTGCTACAGTGAGAGTTTGGTGACTGAGTGAGTGCTGAGCTTGTGGCATTTGAGTGCTACAGTGAGAGTTTGGTGACTGAGGGAGTGCTGAGCTTGTGGCATTTGAGTGCTACAGTGAGAGTTTGGTGACTGAGGGAGTGCTGAGCTTGTGGCATTTGAGTGCTACAGTGAGAGTTTGGTGACTGAGGGAGTGCTGAGCTTGTGGCATTTGAGTGCTACAGTGAGAGTTTGGTGACTGAGGGAGTTAGGTGAGGAGGGAGTAAGGTGCTCCTGACATTTTATTTCCTATATTTATCCAAGAGCGTGAAGGGAGCCAGGAGTTTAGAGTACAGCTGACTGGAAGCAGAGTCAGAGGGCGGAGGTCCAGTTGGTCCAAGGGGCAGCTAATTCTGTAAAGTAAGAGGGGATTGAGGCTAGGGCAGTTGCATGCTCCTCCTGTAGTATGTGGGTGGTGAGGGAAACCACTGGTGTCCCCGCTGACTATACCTGCGGGAAGTGCACCCAGCTCCAGCTCCTCAGAGACCGTGTTAAGGTACTGGAGCTGGAGCTGGATGAACTTCGGATCACCCGGGAGGCAGAGGGGGTTATAGAGAAGAGTTACAGGGAGGTAGCCACACCAAAGGTACTGGACAAGAGTAGCTGGGTTACAGTCAGGGGAAAGAAAACTAACAGGCAGACAGTGCAGGGATCCCTCGTGGCCGTTCCCCTTCAAAAGAAGTATACCGATTTGGATGCTGTTGGGGGGGGATGACCTACCGGGGGAAGGCCCCAGCGGCCAGGTCTCTGGCACTGAGTCTGGCTCTGGGGCTCAGAAGGGAATGGGGGACCATAGAAAAGCAATAGTAATAGGAGATTCAATGGTTAGGGGAATAGATAGGAGATTCTGTGGTCGTGAGCGAGACTCCCGAAAGGTATGTTACCTCCCGGGTGCCAGGGCCAGGGATGTCTCGGATCGTGTCTTCAGGATCCTGAAGGGGGAGGGTGAGCAGCCAGAAGTCGTGGTGCACATTGGTACCAACGATATAGGTAGGAAAAAGGGTGTGGAGGTAATAAACAAGTTTAGGGAGTTAGGCTGGAAGTTAAAGGCCAGGACAGACAGAGTTGTCATCTCTGGTTTGTTGCCGGTGCCACGTGATAGCGAGGCTAGGAATAGGGAGAGAGTGCAGTTGAACACGTGGCTGCAGGAATGGTGTAGGAGAGAGGGCTTCAGGTATTTGGATAATTGGAGCGCATTCTGGGGAAGGTGGGACCTGTACAAGCAGGACGGGTTGCATCTGAACCAGAGGGGCACCACTATCCTGGGGGGGAGGTTTTCTAGTACTCTTCGGGAGGGTTTAAACTAATTTGGCAGGGGAATGGGAACCGGATCTGTAGTCCAGCAACTAAGGAAGACGATAGTCAGGACGCCAAAGCACGTAGTGATGCAGTGGGGAAGGTAACAATGACAAAGGAGAGTACTTGCAGGCAAGGAGATGGGTTGAAGTGTGTATACTTTAATGCAAGAAGCATCAGGAATAAGGTGGGTGAACTTAAGGCATGGATCGGTATTTGGGACTACGATGTGGTGGCCATCACGGAAACTTGGATAGAAGAGGGGCAGAAATGGTTGTTGGAGGTCCCTGGTTATAGATGTTTCAACAAGATTAGGGAGGATGGTAAAAGAGGTGGGGGGGGGGGGGGGGGGGGTGGCATTGTTAATTAGAGATAGTATAACAGCTGCAGAAAGGCAGTTCGAGGGGGATCTGCCTACTGAGGTAATATGGGTTGAAGTCAGAAATAGGAAAGGAGCAGTCACCTTGTTGGGAGTTTTCTATAGGCCCCCCAATAGCAGCAGAGATGAGGAGGAATAGATTGGGAAACAGATTTTGGAAAGGTGCAGAAGTCACAGGGTAGTAGTCATGGGTGACTTCAACTTCCCAAACATTGAGTGGAAACTCTTTAGATCAAATAGTTTGGATGGGGTAGTGTTTGTGCAGTGTGTCCAGGAAGCTTTTCTAACACAGTATGTAGATTGTCCGACCAGAGGGGAGGCCATATTGGATTTAGTACTTGGTAATGAACCAGGGCAGGTGATAGATTTGTTAGTGGGGGAGCATTTTGGAGGTAGTGACCACAATTGTGTGACTTTCACTTTAGTTATGGAGAGGGATAGGTGCGTGCAACAGGGCAAGGTTTATAATTGGGGGAAGGGTAAATAGAATGCTGTCAGACAAGAATTGAAGTGCAGAAGTTGGGAACATAGGCTGTCAGGGAAGGACACAAGTGAAATGTGGAACTTGTTCAAGGAACAGGTACTGCGTGTCTTTGATATGTATGTCCCTGTCAGGCAGGGAAGAGATGGTCGAATGAGGGAACCATGGTTGACAAGAGAGGTTGAATGTCTTGTTAAGAGGAAGAAGGAGACTTATGTAAGGCTGGAGAAACAAGGTTCAGACAGGGCGCTGGAGGGATACTAGATAGCCAGGAGGGAACTAAAGAAAAGGATTAGGAGAGCTAAGAGAGGGCATGAAAAATCTTTGGCGGGTAGGATCAAGGAAAACCCCAAGGCCTTTTACACATATGTGAGAAATATGAGAATGACTAGAGCGAAGGTAGGTCCGATTAAGGACAGTAGCGGGAGATTGTGTATTGAGTCTGAAGAGATAGGAGAGGTCTTGAACAAGTATTTTTCTTCAGTATTTACAAATGAGCGGGGCCATATTGTTGGAGAGGACAGCGTGAAGCAGACTGATAAGCTTGAGGAGATACTTGTCAGGAAGGAAGATGTGTTGCACATTTTGAAAAACTTGAGGATAGACAAGTCCCCTGGACCTGACGGGATATATCCAAGGATTCTGTGGGAAACAAGAAATGAAATTGCAGATCCATTGGCAATGATCTTTTCGTCCTCGCTGTCAACAGGGGTGGTACCAGAGGATTGGAGAATGGCGAATGTCATGCCCCTGTTCAAAAAAGGGAATAGGGATAACCCTGGGAATTACAGGCCAATTAGTCTTACTTCGGTGGTAGGCAAAGTAATGGAAAGGGTACTGAGGGATAGGATTTCTGAGCATCTGGAAAGGCATTGCTTGATTAGGGATAGTCAGCACGGATTTGTGAGGGGTAGGTCTTGCCTTACAAGTCTTATTGACTTCTTTGAGGAGGTGACTAAGCATGTGGATGAAGGTAAAGCAGTGGATGTAGTGTACATGGATTTTAGTAAGGCATTTGATAAGGTTCCCCATGGTAGGCTTATGCAGAAAGTAAGGAGGCATGGGATAGTGGGAAATTTGGCCAGTTGGATAACGAACTGGCTAACCGATAGAAATCAGAGAGTGGTGGTGGATGGCAAATATTCAGCCTGGAGCCCAGTTATCAGTGGAGTACCGCAGGGATCAGTTCTGGGTCCTCTGCTGTTTGTGATTTTCATTAACGACTTGGATGAGGGAGTTGAAGGGTGGGTCAGTAAATTTGAAGATGATACGAAGATTGGTGGAGTTGTGGATAGTGAGGAGGGCTGTTGTCGGCTTCAAAGAGACATAGATAGAATGCAGAGCTGGGCTGAGAAGTGGCAGATGGAGTTTAACCCTGACAAGTGGGAGGTTGTCCATTTTGGAAAGACAAATATGAATGCGGAACACAGGGTTCTTGGCAATGTGGAGGAGCAGAGAGATCTTGGGGTCTATGTTCATAGATCTTTGAAAGTTGCCACTCAAGTGGATAGAGCTGTGAAGAAGGCCTATAGTGTGCTAGCGTTCATTAGCAGAGGGATTGAATTTAAGAGCCGTGAGGTGATGATGCAGCTGTACAAAACCTTGGTCAGGCCACATTTGGAGTACTGTGTGCAGTTCTGGTCACCTCATTTTAGGAAGGATGTGGAAGCTTTGGAAAAGGTGCAAAGGAGATTTACCAGGATGTTGCCTGGAATGGAGAGTAGGTCATACGAGGAAAGGTTGAGGGTGCTAGGCCTTTTCTCATTAGAACGGAGAAGGATGAGGGGCGACTTGATAGAGGTTTATGAGATGATTAGGGGAATAGATAGAGTAGACAGTTAGACTTTTTCCTCGGGTGGAACACACCATTACAAGGGGACATAAATTTAAGATAAATGGTGGAAGATATAGAGGGGATGTCAGAGGTAGGTTCTTTACCCAGAGAGTAGTGGGGGCATGGAATGCACTGCCTGTGGAAGTAGTTGAGTCGGAAAAGTTAGGGACCTTCAAGCGGCTATTGGATAGGTACATGGATTAGGGTAGAATAATGGAGTGTAGGTTAACTTCTTAAGGGCAGCACGGTAGCATTGTGGATAGCACAATTGCTTCACAGCTCCAGGGTCCCAAGTTCGATTTCGACTTGGGTCACTGTCTGCGTGGAGTCTGCGCATCCTCCCCGTGACTGCGTGGGTTTCCTCCGGGTGCTCCGGTTTTCTCCCAAGTCCAAAGATGTGCAGGTTGGGTGGATTGGCCATGAAAAATTGTCCAAAATTCTATGATTAACCTAGGACAAAAGTTCGGCGCAACATCGTGGGCCGAAGGGCCTGTTCTGTGCTGTATTTCTCTATCTATCTATCTAACCCCCCCTCCCCAAACAGGGGCATTAACCCCCCCCTCCCCAAACAGGGGCATTAACCCACCCCCTCCCCAAACAGGGGCATTAACCCCCCCCTCCCCAAACAGGGGCATTAACCCCCCCCTCCCCAAACAGGGGCATTAACCCCCCCCTCCCCAAACAGGGGTATTAACCCCCCCCCCTCCCCAAACAGGGGCATTAACCCCCCCCCTCCCCAAACAGGGGCATTAACCCCCCCCTCCCCAAACAGGGGTATTAACCCCCCCCCTCCCCAAACAGGGCATTAACCCCCCCTCCCCAAACAGGGGTATTAACCCCCCCCCTCCCCAAACAGGGGCATTAACCCCCCCCTCCCCAAACAGGGGCATTAACCCCCCCCTCCCCAAACAGGGGTATTAACCCCCCCCTCCCCAAACAGGGCATTAACCCCCCCTCCCCAAACAGGGGTATTAACCCCCCCTCCCCAAACAGGGGTATTAACCCCCCCCTCCCCAAACAGGGGTATTAACCCCCCCCTCCCCAAACAGGGGTATTAACCCCCCCCCTCCCCAAACAGGGCATTAACCCCCTCCCCAAACAGGGTCATCAACATCACAACATTGACATTAATAACATGAATGCAAATCCAGAACACACTCCCTGTGGTGTCAATCTCTGGGGTATCTGATTGTTTATTGGATGTGGGCATCATGGGGTAGACCAGCATTTATTGTCCATCTGAATTGGCTTTTAGAAGGTGGGGGTCAGCTGCCCGCCAGTCCCTGAGGTGTAGGTACACCCACCCTGCTCTTAGGGAGGGACTCCCAGCGACAGTGAAAAAACAGTGATGTCAGGGTGGTGAGTGACTTGGAGGGGAACCTCCAGGTGGTGGGGTTCCCAGGTATCTGCTGCTCTTGTCCTTCTAGACGGTAGCTTTGGAAGGTGTTTTCATAAATGACTTGATTGTACAAATTGGGTTTATTTAGGTAAATGACATTATGTCCTCGATGACCATAGGCTCTTTCCCCTTTGAGGGGGGGAGCTGACTGGTGGTGATTTAACCTGAGGGTCAGCACAGGCGAGGGGCCAAGTTGAGAAGGCGGGGCCTTCGTGAATAACCTCAGCCAGTATGAGGGATTGAACACACGCTGATCGGCCTTGCTCTGCGCCTTGCTCTACATCACAAACCAGCCCCTCTATTAATTCTATATAATCTTCTTGGACATAAAATTCATGATCTTGTACAACTTTCATATGGTTTTCAGATCCACACGCAGTGAATTTCTGCAATATTTTAGCGGTTACTTGAAAGCCTTGGCGTGTTGCTGCAGTGTAACTTTGTAGATGCCTCACTGCAACGTTGGTGGATGGGGCACCAATCGAGTCTACTGCTTTGTCCAGGATAGTGTTGCACTTCTCGAGTGTTGTGGGAGCCTCACTCATCGAGGAAATTGGAGAGTGTTCCATCATATTCCTGACTCGTGTGATCTCGCCCTCAGACACCTGTCCATGTTTGAATCAAAGCTGTAATGAGGGAAGCCAAGTTGCTCTGGTGGAACTCAAACTGAGCGTTGGTGAGCACATTATTGCTGTGTAGGTGCCACACGATAGCACTGTCAAAGATACCCTCCATCACTTACTGATCACTCAGACAGATGGGACAGGAATTTGCAAGATTGGATTTAACCTGCATTTAGTGCTCAGGACGTACCTGGGTAGTTTTCCACATTGAGATTGGGGATATTTATGGAATTTGTGGTGAGGTATTTGATTATGCACCACTATTCATGACTAGATGCGGCCGCAAAGCTTAGATAATTTTGTCTATTGCACGTTGCTGTCATTGTTTAGTATATACTCACTCTTGGGTTGTAGCTTCACCTTTTTTTTGGTATGCCTGGCACTGTTCCTGTCATGCCTTTGTGCGCCCCTCATTGATTTCCCTGGGGTGGTGATAACAGTAGAGTGGGGGATATGCTGGGCCATGAGATTACAGATTGTGGCTGAGTACAATTCTGCTGCTGCTGATGGCTCACAGCACCTCATAGATGTCTAATCTTGAGTTGCGAGATCTGTTTGAATCTATCCCATTTAGCTCGGTGGTAGTGCCACATAACACAATGGAGGGTATCCTCAACGTGAAGACGGACTTTGTCTCCACAAGATTCATGGATTTGTAATGAAGGAAACCTGTTTCCTTAGTGACCTGTTTGAGCCTGGGAGCAGATATAACGTAGCTTTTTAAAAATCCGTTGTTTCCCAATAGGCAATGACCCAGGTTCCATCCTCCTGACGACTATCCAGTGCATCGTAACTATTCTCCATGTGTGAATCTGGATGTTGGGTGTTGATTCAGGAGGCAGTGAGGAAAATGTAAACATGGCTGCAGAGGTGACAGAGAGCAGTGAAATCCAGTCTTAGCCATTTCTAGGGCAGCACGGTAGCGCAGTAGTTAGCACGGCTGCCTCACAGCGCCAGGGACCCGGGTTGGCACGGTAGCACAGTGGTTAGCACTGCTTCTTCACAGCGCCAGGGTCCCAGGATCGATTCCCGGCTTGGGTCACTGTCTGTGAGGAGTCTGCACGTTTTCCCCGTGTCTGCGTGGGTTTCCTCCGGGTGCTCCGGTTTCCTCCCACAGTCCAAAGATGTGCAGGTTAGGTGGATTGGCCGTGCTAAATTGCCCCTCAATGTCCAAAAGGTTAGGTTGGGTTACGGGGATAGGGTGGGGGCTCTTTCTGAGGGTTGGTGCAGACTCAATGGGCCGAATGGTCTCCTTCTGCACTGTAGGAATTCGATGTGATGCTACTGTGAGCAACAGATCTCAGGTTTACAGAAATTTGAAGCAGATAAATTATTTGACAAGAATAGAAAAAATTCAATTTGGAGATGTAGAACGTTGAACAATCAGATCCAGAGGAACACATGATGTGTGACATGTGACTGCAGTGAAGACGATTCTGTCCCGCAACTGTTTGTGCTCAGCCAGTATTATTCCAGAAATAGAACTTTCCAGAAGTAAATGATTTTCTTGGAGATGGCTATGAGGATTGTACTGTCCGTACTGCGATTTTCCCAGTCTTATGCCTGCTATTGGCAACAGTGGTTACTGCGTCTCTGCCAAGGCCAGGCGCAATGTTCCTCTGGAAACGGAATGTTATAAACTCCCCCACACGGAGCATGTGAACACTGCACAGAGCTGGCACAGAGCCGGCACGCAGTGCACTCGACAGCACACTGCCCAGAACCACAGCCAGAAACTGCAGAGAATACTCAGCAGCTCTGACAGAATCTGTGCAGAGACAGAGTAAACTTTCTCACGAAAAACTGCCTGCACAAATTTAATGAAAGGAAAATAATGGAATCAGGACTGATGCTCGGGGACAGAGCAGGCTTTGTGATTGGACAATTCATACAGCACCGTGCAGACAATATAACATCACCGGCAGCTCAGACAGGAGGGACTTGGGGTACACGCACATTAGGGGAATTTGGGTACACAAGCACAAGGGCAATTGGGGTACATACACCAGGGTAATTGCGATATATATACTAGGGTGGGGTACACACACAAGGGGAATTGGGGTGCATGCGCACTAGCAGAATTGGGGTACGTGCAGACTAGGCAAATTAGGGTACATGCACATTAGGAGAATTGGGGTGCACACATACTAGGATAATTGGGATACATATACTAGGGTAACTGGGGTACATACACTAGGGTGAGGTACACACTGGGGGTATTGGCGTGCACACACACTAGGGAATTGGGGTACATACACTAGGGTGGGATACACTAGGGGAAGTGGGGTGCATGCACATTTAGGGGAATTGGGGTACAAAGGCTAGGGTGGGGTACACACTAGGGGAATTGGGGTGCATGCACATTTAGGGGAATTGGGGTACAAAGGCTAAGGTGGGGTACACACTAGGGGAAGTGGGGTGCATGCACATTTAGGGGAATTGGGGTACAAAGGCTAAGGTGGGGTACACACTAGGGGAAGTGGGGTGCATGCACATTTAGGGGAATTGGGGTACAAAGGCTAGGGTGGGGTACACACTAGGGGAAGTGGGGTGCATGCACATTTAGGGGAATTGGGGTACAAAGGCTAGGGTGGGGTACACACTAGGGGAATTGGGTACACACACTCAAAGAATTGTGGTACACACACTAGGATTGGGGTGCACACGCACTCTTGAAAATTGGGGTACACACACACTTGGGGAACTGGGGTACACATGCTAGGGGAACTGGGGTACGCACGCTAGGGGAACTGGAGTACACACGCTAGGGGAACTGGGGTACACACGCTAGGGGAACTGGGGTACACACGCTAGGGGAATTGGGGGACATACACCAGGGGAATGGGGCTACATGCACACTGGGGGAATTGGGGTACACACACTAGGGGAATTGGGGGACATACACTAGGGGAATGGGGCTACATGCACACTGGGGGAATTGGGGTACACACGCTAGGGGAATTGGGGGACATACACTAGGGGAATGGGGCTACATGCACACTGGGGGAATTGGGGTACACACACTAGGGGAATTGGGGGACATACACTAGGGGAATGGGGCGACATGTACACTGGGGGAATTGGGGTACACACGCTAGGGGAATTGGGGGACATACACTAGGGGAATGGGGCTACATGCACACTGGGGGAATTGGGGTACACACACTAGGGGAATTGGGGGACATACACTAGGGGAATGGGGCGACATGTACACTGGGGGAATTGGGATACACACACTAGGGGAATTGGGGGACATACACTAGGGTGGGGTATACACACTGGGGAATTGGGGTACATTCACACTAGGGGAATTGGGGGACATACACTAGGGTGGGGTATACACACTGGGGAATTGGGGTACATGCACACTCGCAGAATTGGGGTACATGTACACGAGGATAATGGGGGTAAACATACTCGGGGAATTGGGGTACATACACTAGGATGGGGTACACACCAGGTGAATTGGGGTGCATGCACACTAGGATAATTGAGGTAAACACATTAGGGGAATTGGGATACATACACTAGGGTAATTGGGGTGCATACTAGGGGTATTGGAGTGCACATGCACTAGGGAATTAGGGTGCATACACTAGGATGGGGTACACACTAGCGGTATTGGGGTGCATGCATACTAGGGGAATAGGGTACACACTAGAGGAAGTGAGGTACATGCACTAGGGTTGGGTACACACTCGGGATATTGGAGTGCACATACACTAGGGGAATTGGGGTACATATACTAGAGTGGGGTATACACACTAGGAGAATTGGGGTATGTGCATACTAGAAGAATTGGGGTAAACACACTAAGGGGATTGGGTACATAAACTTGGGTAACTGGAGTACATACTGGGGGTATTGTAGTGCAACATACTAGGGAACTGGGGTACATACACTAGAGGAATTGAGGTACATGCACTAGGGTAGGGTACACACTCAGGGTATTGGAGTGCACACACACTAGGGAATTGGGGTACATTCACTAGGGTGGTGTACACACTAGGCGAATTAGGGTACATGCACCAGGAGAATTGGGGTACATGCAATAGAGGAATTGGGGTTCATACACTAGGTGAATTGGGGTACAGGTGCATTAGGGTAATTGGGGTACACACACTAGGTGATTTGGGGTACATGCACACTATGGGAATTGGGGTACACACACTAGGGAAATTGGGATACATGCACACTAGGGAAATTGGGGTACGCACACTAGGGGAATTGGGATACACACTGTCATGATATCATGGCTGTATTGTAATTCACTGACAGACCACTAGAAGTCTCATTAGTACATAAGTGAATGGTAGAGTCAGGTGACCCCTCAGACTGGCTGGAGGAAGCTGGAGAGAGGTTGCTTGTGCATGATCATACTGTTATTTATCTGTTGTTAGTTTACCCACAGTTAATATTAATTAATCGTTTGAAGATTTAGCTATAAGTGTTCTTGTAATATAAATCAGGCCATCTGACAAGAACATTACACTCACTAGGGGAATTGGGGTACACACTAGGGGAATTGGGGTACACACTGGGGGAATTGGGGCACACACTGGGGGAACTGGGGTACACACTGGGGGAACTGGGGTACACACAAGATGATAATTGGTGTGCATGCACACTGGGGGAATTGGGGTACACACACTATGGGAATTGGGGTACACACACACTATGGGAATTGGGGTACACACACTATGGGAATTGGGGTACACACACACTATGGGAATTGGGGTACACACACACTATGGGAATTGGGGTACACACACTATGGGAATTGGGGTACACACACACTATGGGAATTGGGGTACACACACTATGGGAATTGGGGTACACACACACTATGGGAATTGGGGTACACACACACTATGGGAATTGGGGTACACACATACTGGGGGAATTGGGGTACACACACACTATGGGAATTGGGGTACACACATACTGGGGGAATTGGGGAACACACACACACTATGGGAATTGGGGTACACACATACTGGGGGAATTGGGGAACACACACACACTATGGGAATTGGGGTACACACATACTGGGGGAATTGGGGAACACACACACACTATGGGAATTGGGGTACACACATACTGGGGGAATTGGGGAACACACACACACTATGGGAATTGGGGTAAACACACACTGGGGGAATTGGGGAACACACACACACTATGGGAATTGGGGTACACACACACTATGGGAATTGGGGAACACACACACACTATGGGAATTGGGGTACACACACACTGGGGGAATTGGGGAACACACACACATTATGGGAATTGGGGTACACACACACTATGGGAATTGGGGTACACACACACTATGGGAATTGGGGTACACACACACTATGGGAATTGGGGTACACACACACTATGGGAATTGGGGTACACACACACTATGGGAATTGTGGCATGCATACACTATGGTATTGAGGTTCATATAGTAGGGATACACACATAAGGGACCTGGGGTACACGCACTGGATGAATGGGCTGTGCACACACACAGGGGAATGGCAATGCACACATGAGGAGTATTGGGATACACACACTAGAGGAACTGTAGACACACACTGGGGGTATTGGGGTACACACACTGGGGGTATTGGGGTACACACACTGGGGGTATTCTGGTACCCATTCTCTTTTATGGGAATTGAAGTACACACTCTATGGGAACTGGGTGACGTAGGGTTAAGTGCGTGATGAATTCTGCTAGAATTTTGATCCTTCCTACCCCGCTCCCCTCACCATTGGCAATTCGTCAACATGGATCAAAACTGTGAGTGCTGGTGCCAGAACTAGATTTGATATTCCTGCCAACAACCACATTTCCCAACCCATAAAACTGGATAGACTGAGGGATGAATTCGTATTTAAAAATAAAACAGCTCCTGCCAGCGACTCGTTCCATTCCCGGCTTGGGTCACTGTGCGGAATCTGTATGTTCACCCCGTGTGTGCGTGAGTTTCCTCCGGGTGCTCCGGTTTCCTCCCACAGTCCAAAGACATGCAGATTAGGTGGATTGGCCATGATAAATTGCCCCTTAGTGACCAAATGTTTAGGTGGGGGGTTACAGGGATAGGATGGACGTGTATGACGTGATCTTTCAGAGGGTCAGTGCAGACTCAATGGGTTGAATGGCCTCCTTCTGCACTGTAGGGATCCTATGGTTCCAGGAACTGGGTCGATAATCTAATTTTCTCATGGAAATAGAGCAAAACTGCATTATTCCCAGGTTCCACTGGGAAAAGGCCCAGGCCGGGATTCTCCAAAATCCCGGCTAAGTGTTGACGGCGGCGGAAACACTGGAGTGTTTCACGCTGGCATGAACAGGCCTCTTGGACCAGCGATTCAGTGGCTCACAGGGGGCCAGCACGGCACCAGAGTGCTCCGCACTGCTCCGGCGCTGATCCGCAACCCTGCACTGCCGGCGCGGGCCCATGCATGCGTGCAGCAGCCATTTCTGCTCTGGAGCATGCGCGCGGCGGCTGTTTCCACACCGGCGTCTCGCAACATGGCGTAGCGACACAGAGGCCCGCACGGCGTCTCGCAACATGGCGTAGCGACACAGAGGCCCGCACGGCGTCTCGCAACATGGCGTAGCGACACAGAGGCCCGCACGGCGTCTCGCAACATGGCGTAGCGACACAGAGGCCCGCACGGCATCTCGTAACATGGCGTAGCGACACAGAGGCCCGCACGGCGTCTCGCAACATGGCGTAGCGACACAGAGGCCCGCACGGCGTCTCGCAACATGGCGTAGCGACACAGAGGCCCGCACGGCGTCTCGCAACATGGCGTAGCGACACAGAGGCCCGTGCGGTAGAAAGTAGGCCCCCTCCAGATCGCGCGTGCCCGCCTATCAGTAGCACCCAATCGCGGACCTTACCTTCGTGCAGACCCCCCCCGGAGGTCGCGGGTCCGAGCTCCCGCTGGAATGGTACCAGGTAGGAACCACGCTGGCGGAATTCAGCGGGAACTCTGCCGATCGACCGTGGAGAATCAACTGGCGCCGCGTCAACCGCGCCCAACTGCCGCCCGGTGAATCGCGTCCCAGCGTGGTCTCGGAGAATCCCGGCCCCAGAGTCTCTGCTGGATTCCACCGGATAAAGCAGAGAATCCGGATCCAGAGCAGTGCCTGGGCCTCAGGATCCTTCATTTTGTTACTGCCCCACAGTGTCTCTGTGGGCAGCCTCTTCACACACACACTCTGTCTAATCCACTGGGTTATTGTGAATTGCAGCACACACACTCTGTCTAATCCACTGGGTTATTGTGAATTGCAGCACATACACACTCTGTCTAATCCACTGGGTTATTGTGAATTGCAGCACATACACACTCTGTCTAATCCACTGGGTTATTGTGAATTGCAGCACATACACACTCTGTCTAATCCACTGGGTTGTTGTGAATTGCAGCACACACACACTCTGTCTAATCCACTGGGTTGTTGTGAATTGCAGCACATACACACTCTGTCTAATCCACTGGGTTGTTGTGAATTGCAGCACATACACACTCTGTCTAATCCACTGGGTTATTGTGAATTGCAGCACATACACACTCTGTCCAATCCACTGGGTTGTTGTGAATTGCAGCATACACACACTCTGTCCAATCCACTGGGTTGTTGTGAATTGCAGCACATACACACTCTGTCTAATCCACTGGGTTGTTGTGAATTGCAGCATACACACACTCTGTCTAATCCACTGGGTTGTTGTGAATTGCAGCACATACACACTCTGTCTAATCCACTGGGTTGTTGTGAATTGCAGCATACACACACTCTGTCTAATCCACTGGGTTGTTGTGAATTGCAGCACATACACACTCTGTCTAATCCACTGGGTTATTGTGAATTGCAGCACATACACACTCTGTCTAATCCACTGGGTTATTGTGAATTGCAGCACATACACACTCTGTCTAATCCACTGGGTTGTTGTGAATTGCAGCACACACACACTCTGTCTAATCCACTGGGTTGTTGTGAATTGCAGCACATACACACTCTGTCTAATCCACTGGGTTGTGTGAATTGCAGCACATACACACTCTGTCTAATCCACTGGGTTATTGTGAATTGCAGCACATACACACTCTGTCCAATCCACTGGGTTGTTGTGAATTGCAGCATACACACACTCTGTCCAATCCACTGGGTTGTTGTGAATTGCAGCACATACACACTCTGTCTAATCCACTGGGTTGTTGTGAATTGCAGCATACACACACTCTGTCTAATCCACTGGGTTGTTGTGAATTGCAGCACATACACACTCTGTCTAATCCACTGGGTTGTTGTGAATTGCAGCATACACACACTCTGTCTAATCCACTGGGTTGTTGTGAATTGCAGCACATACACACTCTGTCTAATCCACTGGGTTATTGTGAATTGCAGCACATACACACTCTGTCTAATCCACTGGGTTATTGTGAATTGCAGCACACACACAGTATTTTTTTAAAATAATTTTTATTGGAATTTTTTACAGAAAATATAAAAAATATAACAAGTAACAATATGCAACTAACTGCCCCATAACACCCACAAATCCCCCCAACCCGTAACATCACATGTATCACACTCCCCCCACCCCCCAACAAGAAACCTTAACCATAAATTAAAATTAAATAAATCAGATTTAAATAAAATAAACAAACATAGTCATCGTCCCCCCTCCCCCCCGGGTTGCTGCTGCTACTGTCCCAGTACCCTATCGTTGAGCCAGAAAGTCGAGGAAAGGTTGCCACCGCCTAAAGAACCCTTGTACCGACCCTCTCAGGGCGAATTTGACCTTCTCTAGCTTAATGAAACCCGCCATGTCATTGATCCAGGTCTCCACGCTTGGGGGCCTCGCGTCCTTCCATTGTAGCAAAATCCTTCGCCGAGCTACTAGGGACGCAAAGGCCAGCACACCGGCCTCTTTCGCCTCCTGCACTCCCGGCTCTACCCCAACCCCAAAAATCGCGAGTCCCAGCCTGGCTTGACCCTGGATCCCACCACCCTCGACATCGTCCTCGCCACCCCCTTCCAGAACTCCTCCAGCGCCGGGCATGCCCAGAACATATGGGCATGGTTCGCTGAACTCCCCAAGCACCTGGCACACCTATCTTCACCCCCAAAGAACCTACTCATCCTCGTCCCAGTCATGTGGGCCCGGTGCAGCACCTTGAATTGAATGAGGCTAAGCCGCGCACACGAGGAGGAAGAATTTACCCTCTCCAGGGCATCAGCCCATGTCCCGTCTTCGATCTGTTCCCCCAGTTCCCCTCCCACTTCGTTTTCAGCTCCTCTACTGACGCCTCTTCCACCTCCTGCATAACCTTGTAGATATCGGATATCTTCCCCTCCCCGACCCAGACCCCCGAGAGCACCCTGTCACTCACTCCCCCCTCGCGGGGAGCGCAGGGAATCCCTCCACCTGTCGTCTAGCAAATGCCTTTATCTGCAGATATCTAAACATGTTTCCCGGAGGGAGCCCAAATTTCTCCCCCAACTCCCCCAGGCTCGCAAACCTTCCGTCGATAAACAGGTCCCTCAGCTGCCTGATGCCCGCTCTGTACCATCCCTGAAATCCCCCATCCATGTTCCCCGGGACGAACCTGTGGTTCCCCCTTAACGGAGCCTCCATCGAGCCCCCCACTTCTCCCCTATGTCGCCTCCACTGCCCCCAAATCTTGAGGGTAGCCGCCACCACCGGACTCGTGGTATACCTCGTGGGAGGGAGCGGCCACGGCGCCGTCACCAGGGCCCCCAGGCTTGTATCCCCACAGGACGCTCTCTCCATCCGTTTCCATGCTGCCCCCTCCCCCTCCATCACCCACTTACGCACCATCGACACGTTGGCCGCCCAGTAATACCCCGAGAGGTTGGGCAATGCCAGCCCCCCCCCCCCCCCATCTCTACCCCGCTCCAAGAAGACCCTCTTCACCCTCGAGATGCCATGCGCCCAAACAAATCCCATGATGCTGCTGGTTACCCTTTTAAAAAAGGCCCAAGGGATAAAGATGGGCAAGCACTGGAAGAGGAACAAGAACCTCGGGAGAACCGTCATTTTGACGGACTGCACTCTGCCCGCCAGCGATAGCGGCACCATGTCCCACCTTTTAAATTCCTCCTCCATCTGTTCCACTAGTCTGGTGAAGTTAAGCTTATGGAGAGTCCCCCACCTCCTGGCCACCTGCACCCCCAGGTACCTGAAACTCTTCACTGCCCTCCTGAAGGGGAGCCTCCCAATTCCCTCCTCCTGATCTCCCGGGTGCACTACAAATACCTCGCTCTTTCCTAAGTTCAGCTTATAGCCCGAGAAGCCCCCAAATTCCGCTAACAGCTCCATCACCCCTGGCATTCCCCCCTCTGGGTCCGCCACATATAACAGCAGGTTGTCCGCATACAGCGATACCCGGTGCTCCTCCCCACCCCGCACCAGACCCCTCCACTTCCCTGACTCCCTCAACGCCATGGCCAGAGGTTCAATCGCCAGTGCAAAGAGCAGGGGGGACAGGGGACACCCCTGCCTGGTCCCACGGTACAGCCTAAAATACTCCGATCTCCTTCCATTTGTGACTACACTTGCCATCGGAGCCGCGTAAAGCAGCCTCACCCATTTGATGAATCCCTCCCCAAATCCAAACCTCTCCAGCACCTCCCACAGGTACCCCCACTCAACTCTATCAAACGCTTTCTCTGCATCCAGCGCCACCACTATCTCCGCCTCCCCCTCCACTGCCAGCATCATGATAACATTCAGCAGTCTCCGCACATTCGTGTTGAGCTGCCGCCCCTTGACAAATCCTGTCTGATCCTCATGAATTACCTCTGGCACACAATCCTCTATCCTGATAGCCAGGATCTTCGCCAGCAACTTAGCGTCTACGTTAAGGAGCGAGATAGGCCTATATGATCCGCACTGCAAGGGGTCCTTACCCCGTTTTAGGATCAAAGAGATCAGTGCCCGCGACATCGTCGGGGGCAAAGCCCCCCCCCTCCCACGCCTCATTGAAGGTTCGCACCAGCAGGGGACCCACCAGGTCCGCATATTTTTTGTAAAATTCCACCGGGAACCCGTCCGGCCCCGGGGCCCCTGACTAGCTCCTCCAACTCTATCGGCGCCCCCAGCCCCTCTACCAGCCTCTCTTGAACCCTTGGGTAACATAGCCTGTTCATGAAGCTCTCCATCCCCTCTCTCCCCCTCGGAGGTTCCGACCGGTACAATCCCTCGTTTACAGTCCCTAAAGACCCCGTTTACTTCTGTCCCCTTCTGCACTACATTTCCAACCCCATTCTTCACTCCCCCAATTTCCCTAGCCGCATCTCGCCTATGGAGCTGATGCGCCAACATCCTGCTCGCCTTCTCCCCATACTCGTATACTGCGCCCTGCACCCTCCTCCACACTGTCTCCGCCTTTCTGGTGGTCAACAAGTCAAAATTGGCCTGCAACCTGCGCCGTTCTCCCAGTAACCCTTCCTCCGGTGCCTCCGCATATCCCCTGTCCACCTCCAGAAGCTCTCCCACCAGTCTCTCCCTCTCCTTCCTCTCCCTCCTTTCCCTGTGGACCCGGATGGAGATCAGCTCCCCCCGGATCACTGCTTTCAGAGCCTCCCAGACCATCCCCACCTGGACCTCCCCCGTATCATTGGTATCCAGATACCCCTCAATGCTTCTCTGAACCCTCTTACACACCTCCTCCTCCGCCAGCATCCCCACATCCAGGCGCCAGAGCGGGCGCTGGTCCCGTGCCTCCCCCATCTCCAGATCAACCCAGTGCGGGGCATGGTCTGAAATCACTATGGCCGAATACTCGGCATCCTGCACCCTCGGGATCAATCCCCTGCTCAGGACAAAAAAGTCTATCCGGGAATAAACCCTATGGACGTGAGAGAAAAAGGAATACTCCCGCGCTCTCGGCCTCCCAAACCTCCAGGGATCCACCCCTCCCATCTGGTCCATGTATCCCCTCAGCACTTTGACCTCCGCCGGTCTCCTACCCGTCCTTGAACTGGACCGGTCCAGTGTGGGATCCAGCACTGTGTTAAAATCTCCCCCCATGATCAGGCCCCCTGCCTCCAGGTCCGGGATGCGGCCCAACAATCGCCTCATGAAGCCGGCATCATCCCAATTCGGGGCATATACGTTCACCAGCACCACCTTCTCTCCCTGCAGCCTACCCCTCACCATAATATATCTGCCCTCTTTGTCCGACACCACCTCAGCCGCCTCAAACGCCACCCTCTTCCCCACCAGAATCGTCACCCCCCGGTTCTTCGCATCCAATCCTGAATGATAAACCTGCCCCACCCACCCCTTCCTCAGACGAACCTGGTCCGCCACCTTCAGGTGGGTCTCCTGGAGCATAACCACGCCCGCTTTCAACCCCCTTAGATGGGAGAACACCCTGGTTCTCTTAACCGGCCCGTTCAGCTCCCTCACGTTCCAGGTAATCAGCCGGATCAGAGGTCAACCCGCCCCCCTCCCCCGCCGACTAGCCATAGCTTGGCAGATGTTCGCCCCAGGCCAGCACACCCCGCTCGACCCGTTCCCCATGGCGATAACGCCTCTCCTCTTTCCCCCCGGCCCCCATCGGCTCCTTCCTAGTCATTCCAGCAGCAACCCGGTATCCCCCCCCCCCCCCGGCTAGGACCCCTCCTAGCCGCGACGCACCCTCCATGGTACTTCCGTGTGTCAGCTGACTTCTGCTGACCCCGGCAGCTCCCGCCAAAACCTATCCCCTCCCGGCATGGGGTCATCCCCCTCTTGCCGCACCTCCTTGGCATTGCTGCAGCGCGGGAAAGAAGACCGTAGAGGCCCCGCCCCCACCGCAAGCTCCACCCCCCCTGCCCCGCAGCGCGGGAAACCAGAGGAAAGCCCGCGCTTTCACACTGCCACACCCCACCCTTCTGACGCAGTTCCCCAAAATCCAGTTTCCCCTCAATCCCCAGCCCCGTACAGAAGAGAACATATAGAACACAAACCCCTAACACTCCCCACCTAACCCACAACCATACCCAACAAACAAACCCACCCGTAACCAGAGCAAACAGAAAACCAGCATACATAACACACATGTCGAAGTTGAAAAAGTTGAAACATTTGAAACAAAACAGCCACAGCGGAAACAACGCCGCCGGTATGTTCCCAGACCCCAGTTCGAGTCCAGCTTCTCCGCCTGTACAAAGGCCCACGCCTCCTCCGGGGACTCGAAGTAATGGTGCCGGTCCTTGTATGTCACCCACAGGCGCGCAGGCTGCAACATTCCACACCTGACCTGCTTAGCATGAAGCACCGCCTTCGTCCGGTTGAACCCGGCCCGCCGCTTAGCCACCTCCGCACTCCAGTCCTGGTAGATCCTCACTACCGAATTCTCCCATTTGCTGCTCCTCTCTTTCTTGGCCCAGCGCAGCACACACTCCCGGTCACTGAATCGATGGAACCGCACCAGCGCCGCCCTCGGGGGCTCACCTGCCTTGGGCCTCCTGGCCATCACTCTGTGAGCTCCCTCGAGCTCCAGGGGCAAATGGAAGGACCCCGCTCCCATCAACGAGCTCAACATCGTGGTCACATACGCCAGGAGATCCGACCCCTCCAGCCCCTCCGCCAGGCCCAGGATCCTCAGATTCTTTCGCCTCGTGCGAACGTCCAGCTCCTCCAAGCGGTTCTGCCACTTTTTATGAAGTGCCTCGTGCAACTCCACTTTCCCCACGAGGACCACGGCCTCCTCCCGCTCAGCGGCCTGCCGCTGCAACTCCCGAATAGACTCCTCCTGGGCCGCCTGGGTCCCAAGCAGCTTGGTCGTAGTTGCATTCATGGAGTCCAGCAGCTCAGCCTTCAGCTCAGCAAAACAACGTAGGAGCGAGGCCTGTTGCTCCTGCGCCCACTTCCACCAGTCCTCGGGTGTTGCGCCGGCCGCCATTTTGTTTTCCTTCCCCCGTTTTTTTGGGGGAGTTACTGCAGCCTTTTTCTTCGTCCCACTCTGGGTGAGCACCATATAGTGTGGGGCAAGTTCTTCCAGGCACCTTCCCCCACCGGGATGCGTAGAAACAGTGCCGTTTGGGGCCCTCGAAACGGCCCAAAAGTCCCTAAATAGCGGGAGCTGCCGAACATGCGGCTTAGCTCCGCATAGCCGTAACCGGAAGTCTCAGCAAACACACAGTTAACAATTATTGTTGGGACTTTGTCTATTGACAGTGTTGGACATTAACTGCCTCACATTCTGCATTTAAGAATGATATTAAATTCTCAGGGTGGGATTCTCTGTCAGCTGACGTTGGAATCGCGAAATGCAATTGGGCGAAGTGCCCAGCGTGAAGCCAAACTCGTGGCGGGCTTGATCGCCGCCAGACTGCCACGCTCCGGTGCCTCAACAGTGACATCAACGTGTTCTACTCCGTGTGTACAGTAAACCCTGTCCAAATACCAGTGTGGGGCTGACCCGGTATTCTCCGTGGCCTTGGCGATGCTCCGGGTGCTGGTGAGAATTACCGACGGCGAGGTTCACTTGTGGCACCGACCGCCATTGGCTCAGCAAGGCAGCCATATTGCTGCTCACCCATCATGGCCCCTGGTTGTGTAGAGCGACATCGGCAGTAGGAGTGCTCTCATCCCACTACCTCTCACACCCCAGCCCCCACACTCCACCCCACCACCCCGCACATCCATCAACACCCCCACCCCCAACCAGGCCCCACCCATCGGCGGGGCAGCATGCGGACTACTTCAGCTCTGGGATTAACCTAGTGAATCTCCTCTGCACACCCTCCAGCGCCAGTACGTCCTTTCTCAAGTAAGGAGACCAAAACTGAACACAATACCCAGGTGTGGCCTCACTAACACCTTATACAATTGCAGCATAACCTCCCTAGTCTTAAACTCCATCCCTCTAGCAATGAAGGACAAAATTCCATTTGCCTTCTTAATCACCTGTTGCACTTGTAAACCAACCTTCTGTGACTCATGCACTAGCACACCCAGGTCTCTCTGCACAGTGGCATGCTTTAATATTTTATCGTTTAAATAATAATCCCGTTTGCTGTTATTCCTACCAAAATGGATAACCTCACATTTGTCAACATTGTATTCCATCTGCCAGACCCGAGCCCATTCACTTAACCTATCCAAATCCCTCTGCAGACTTCCAGTATCCTCTGCACTTTTCACCTTACCACTCATCTTAGTGTCATCTGCAAACTTGGACACATTACCCGGGCAGTGTCCCCGATACCCGGGCAGTGTGTCCCCGATACCCGGGCAGTGTGCCCCCGATACCCGGGCAGTGTGTCCCCGATACCCGGGCAGTGTGTCCCCGATACCCGGGCAGTGTGTCCCCGATACCCGGGCAGTGTGCCCCCGATACCCGGGCAGTGTGTCCCCGATACCCGGGCAGTGTGTCCCCGATACCCGGGCAGTGTGCCCACGATACCCGGGCAGTGTGCCCCCGATACCCGGGCAGTGTGCCCCATACCCGGGCAGTGTGCCCCTGATACCCGGGCAGTGTGTCCGATACCCAGGCAGTGTGCCCCCGATACCCAGGCAGTGTTTCCGATACCCAGGCAGTGTGCCCCCGATACCCGGGCAGTGTGTCCGATACCCAGGCAGTGTGCCCCCGATACCCGGGCAGTGTGTCCGATACCCGGGCAGTGTGCCCCATACCCGGACAGTGTGTCCCCGATACCCGGGCAGTGTGCCCCCGATACCCGGGCAGTGTGTCCCCGATACCCGGGCAGTGTCCCCGATACCCGGGCAGTGTGTCCCCGATACCCGGGCAGTGTGTCCCCGATACCCGGGCAGTGTGTCCCCGATACCCGGGCAGTGTGCCCCCGATACCCGGGCAGTGTGACCCCGATACCCGGGCAGTGTGTCCGATACCCGGGCAGTGTGTCCCCGATACCCGGGCAGTGTGCCCCCGATACCCGGGCAGTGTGTCCCCGATACCCGGGCAGTGTGTCCCCGATACCCGGGCAGTGTGTCCCCGATACCCGGGCAGTGTGTCCCCGATACCCGGGCAGTGTGTTCCCGATACCCGGGCAGTGTGCCCGATACCCGGGCAGTGTGTCCCTGATACCCGGGCAGTGTGTCCCCGATACCCGGGCAGTGTGTCCCCGATACCCGGGCAGTGTGTCCCCGATACCCGGGCAGTGTGTCCCCGATACCCGGGCAGTGTGTCCCCGATACCCAGGCAGTGTGTTCCCGATACCCGGGCAGTGTGCCCGATACCCGGGCAGTGTGTCCCCGATACCCGGGCAGTGTGCCCCCGATACCCGGGCAGTGTGTTCCCGATACCCGGGCAGTGTGCCCCCGATACCCGGGCAGTGTGCCCGATACCCGGGCAGTGTGACCCGATACCCGGGCAGTGTGTTCCCGATACCCGGGCAGTGTGTCCCCGATACCCGGGCAGTGTGCCCCCGATACCCGGGCAGTGTGTCCCCGATACCCGGGCAGTGTGTTGCCGATACCCGGGCAGTGTGTCCCCGATACCCGGGCAGTGTGTCCCCGATACCCGGGCAGTGTGCCCCCGATACCCGGGCAGTGTGTCCCCGATACCCGGGCAGTGTGTCCCCGATACCCGGGCAGTGTGTCCCCGATACCCGGGCAGTGTGTCCCCGATACCCGGGCAGTGTGTTCCCGATACCCGGGCAGTGTGTTCCCGATACCCGGGCAGTGTGCCCCCGACCCGGGCAGTGTGTCCCCGATACCCGGGCAGTGTGCACGGTGCCTTCATCCTGGCAAACCTGGCGGTTCCTGACCTATTCGAGTTTCAGCCCTGGCTGAGGGGTTGTCTCCTGGGTGACAGGGGTTATCCGCTGCTGTCATGGCTGATGATGCCGTCCTTAGTCCACAGACCGATGCAGAGACCCACAAAAATGATGCCCAAGCCGTGGCCCAGAGTGTGATCGAGCGGTCTTTCGACATCCAGATGCCAACTGCATCCAGACCTGGATGTACAGCACCTAGTGGCAACCAGGGTGCAGGGTGTCCAGGGTCAGTACTGAGGGAGTGCTGCACTGTCAGAGGGTCAGTACTGAGGGAGTGCTGCACTGTCAGAGGGTCAGTACTGAGGGAGCGCCGCACTGTCAGAGGGTCAGTACTGAGGGAGTGCTGCACTGTTAGAGGGTCAGTACTGAGGGAGCGCCGCACTGTCAGAGGGTCAGTACTGAGGGAGCGCCGCACTGTCAGAGGGTCAGTACTGAGGGAGTGCCGCACTGTCAGAGGGTCAGTACCGAGGGAGTGCCGCACTGTCAGAGGGTCGGTACTGAGGGAGTGCCGCACTGTCAGAGGGTCAGTACTGAGGGAATGCCGCACTGTCAGAGGGTCAGTACTGAGGGAGCGCCGCACTGTCAGAGGGTCAGTACCGAGGGAGTGCCGCACTGTCAGAGGGTCGGTACTGAGGGAGTGCCGCACTGTCAGAGGGTCAGTACTGAGGGAGTGCCGCACTGTCAGAGGGTCAGTACTGAGGGAGCGCCGCACTGTCAGAGGGTCAGTACTGAGGGAGTGCCGCACTGTCAGAGGGTCAGTACTGAGGGAGTGCCGCACTGTCAGAGGGTCAGTACTGAGGGAGTGCCGCACTGTCAGAGGGTCAGTACTGAGGGAGTGCTGCACTGTCAGAGGGTCAGTACTGAGGGAGTGCCGCACTGTCAGAGAGTCAGTACTGAGGGAGTGCTGCACTGTCAGAGAGTCAGTACTGAGGGAGTGCCGCACTGTCAGAGGGTCAGTACTGAGGGAGTGCCGCACTGTCAGAGGGTCAGTACTGAGGGAGTGCCGCACTGTCAGAGGGTCAGTACTGAGGGAGTGCTGCACTGTCAGAGGGTCAGTACTGAGGGAGTGCCGCACTGTCAGAGGGTCAGTACTGAGGGAGTGCTGCACTGTCAGAGAGTCAGTACTGAGGGAGTGCCGCACTGTCAGAGGGTCAGTACTGAGGGAGTGCCGCACTGTCAGAGGGTCAGTACTGAGGGAGTGCCGCACTGTCAGAGGGTCAGTACTGAGGGAGTGCCGCACTGTCAGAGGGTCAGTACTGAGGGAGTGCCGCACTGTCAGAGGGTCAGTACTGAGGGAGTGCCGCACTGTCAGAGGGTCAGTACTGAGGGAGTGCCGCACTGTCAGAGGGTCAGTACTGAGGGAGTGCTGCACTGTCAGAGGGTCAGTACTGAGGGAGTGCCGCACTGTCAGAGGGTCAGTACTGAGGGAGTGCCGCACTGTCAGAGGGTCAGTACTGAGAGAGTGCTGCACTATCAGAGGGTCAGTACTGAGAGAGTGTGAGAGGTTTTGGTTCCATATTGCATTGCTATTTCTGGGAGTTTTGATGTGTGCAAACTGCCTGAACATTTCCCACATTGCGGCAGTAACAAAACTTCAAAATTATACCAGTGGCGGTAAATTGTTTTGGGAAATCCTGATGCTGTGAAAGGCTCTACATTAATGTGTTGCTTTCTTCACATACACAGGCACATCGTCTAAGATTGATGGGTTTGTAATAATAATAATGGCAATCAGGAAGGTGCAGGCGGGGAAGGCGATGGGACCGGATAATAATAATATTTATCCGTGTCACAAGTGGGCTTACATTAACACTGCAATGACGTTACTATGAAAAGCCCCTAGTCGCCACATTCAGGCGCCTGTTCGGGTCACAGAGGGAGAATTCAGAATGTCCAATTCATCTAACAGCACGTCTTTCGGGACTTGTGGGAGGAAACCGGAGCGCCCGGAGGAAACCCATGCAGACACAAGGAGAACTTGCAGACTCCGCACAGACAGTGACCCAAGCTGGGAATCGAACCCGGGACCCTGGCGCTCTGAGGCAATAGTGCTAACCACTGTGCTACCGTGCCACCCAGGCTGATGGTATCAAAATTATGGAACAAACACAAATAAGTGTTACCGAGGTAAAACTAGCCATGATTTGATATGAGCAGTTAAATGGTCTCCTGCTCCTGTGATGGGCCACTGGGTCATTGCAATGATTTTGAAACAAATAACTTGCATTTCTATAGCGCCATTTAGAATCTCAGGATGCCAGGGTCACTCAGCTCCTGACCTCATTACAGCCTTGGATCAAACATGGACAAAGAGCTGAATGCCAGAGGTGAGGTGAGAGTGACTGCCCTTTGACATCAAGGCAGCCCCTAGCCAAGGGTACCAATTAAGCAGCTGCTTTGTCCTGGATGGTGTTGAGCTTCTTGAGTGTTGTTGGAGCTGCTCTCATCCAGGCAAGTGGAGAGTCCATTACACTCCTGACTTGTGCCTTGTAGACCGTGAACAGCTTTGGGGAGTTAGCAGATGGGTTACTTGCCACAGAATTCCCAGCCTCTGGTCTGCTCTTGTAGCCACAGAATTTGTATGGCTAGTCCAGTTCCGTTTCTGGTCAATAATAACCCCCAGGTTTGACCAAGTTTGGCATCATAGACCTCTAGCTAAACTGGAGTCAATGGGAATCAGGGGGAAAACTCTCCGCTGGTTGGAGTCATACCCGGCACAAAGGAAGATGGTTGTGGTGGTTGGAGGTCAGTCATCTCAGCTCCAGGACATCACTGCAGGAGGTCCTCAGGGTAGTGTCCTCAGCCCAACCATCTCCAGCTGCTTCATCACTGACTTTCCCTACATTATAAGGTCAGCAATTGGGATGTTTCAGGAAGTGGGTAGTGGGGGAGAGTTTGGTATGGGAGCGGATGGAGGCAGCCTCGTGTAAGGACTCGAGCTTAGGGGCACTATTGACGGTGCCTCTACCGTTCTTGCCGGCCAGGTACTCCACAAGCCGGGTAGTGGTGGCAGCCCTGAGTGTGTGGGAACAGTGGCGGGAGCACCTGAGGTTGGAGGGGGCCTTGGATTGGGCACTAATCTGCAGGATTTTGTTAGGAAGCAGGTGCCGACCTTTCCCCACCTGCCGCCCAGGTGCTGCAGGACGAAGTGGTGTCAAAAACAGGGGTAGGTGAGGGTAGGGTTTCGGACATTTATAAGGAGTTGATGGACTGGGAGGGAGACTCGATTAGGATAGTGAAGCGTAAGTGGGAGGAAGAGTTGGGGAGGGAGGTGGAGGCTGGGCTGTGGGAGGAGGCCTTGAGGAGGGTGAATGCATCCTCGCCGTGTGCTAGGCCTAGCCTTATTCAGTTTTAAGTGGTTCACAGGGCACTCATGACTGTGGCTAGGATGAGCAGGTTTTTTGAAGGGGTGGAGGATAGGTGTGGGCGGTGCGCGGGTGGGCCCACGAATCATGTCCACATGTTTTGGGCCTGGCCGAAGCTTGGGGGATTCTGGTGGAGATTCGCAGATACTATGTCAGAGGTCTTAGGGGTGAAGGTGGTCCCGAGTCCAGAGTGGTGATCTTTGGAGTGTCAGAAGACCCGGGAGTCCAGGGAGTGAGAGAGGTTGATGTCCTGGCCTTTGCCTCCCTGGTGGTGGTGGCCTGGAGCCGGATCTTATTGGAATAGCGGGACCCGGGGCCGATGAAACCGGAGGTTTGGGTGAGTGACCTGGCAGAGTGCCTCAGGCTGGAAAAGATTAAATTTACCGAGAGAGAGTCTGTGAAGGGGTTGCCCGGAGATGGCAGCCCCTCATCGACTTCTTTGAAAATAGTTAAGATGACAGCAGTGCAGGAGGGGGGTTTAAAAATGGAGGTAGGGGAGCTGGGGAACAGGAAGGTGGGGTGTTAGACATTTATTTGATTTGATTATTTGTATAGCCGTTTGCTTTTTTTTAATGTTTGTGTTTGATATGTATGTAGAAATACCTCAATAAAATGTTTTTTTTTAATTAATTGGGACGTTTGCTGAGGATTGCACAATGTTCAGCACCATTCCTGACTCCTCAGACACTGAAGCAGTCCGTGTCCAAATGCAGCAAGACCTGGGCAATATCCAGGCTCGGGCTGATAAGTGGCAAGTTACATTCATGTCACAGAAGAGCCAATCAATGACCATTTTCAATAAGATAGAATCTAACCATTGCCCCTTGACATTCAATGGCATTACTACTGCTCAATCTGGGGGTTACCATTGATCAGAAACTGAACTGGACTAGCCATATAAATACTGTGGCTACAAAATCAGCTCAAAAGGCTGGGAATCCTGCAGTGAGTAACTCACCTCCTGACCCCCATCATCAATCATCTACAAGACACAAGTCAGGAGTGTGATGGAATACTCTCCACTTGCCTGGATGAGTGGCCGCTCCAGCAACACTCAAGAAGCTCAACACCATCCAGGACAAAGCAGCCGCTTGATTGCTCCACGTTCCACAAATATTCACTCCCTCCACCACTGACGAACAGTGGCAGCCGTGTGACAACACCTTCCAAACCCACGACCACTACCATCTAGAAGGGCAGGGGCAGCATATACCTGGGAACCCCACCACCTGGAGGCTCCCCTCCAAGTCACTCACTACCCTGACCTGCAAATATATCGCCGTTCCTTCACTGTCGCTGGGACAATCCTGGAACTCCCTCACTAACAGCACAGTGGGTGTGCCTACACCTCATGGATTGCAGCGGTTCAAGAAGGCAGCTCACCATCACCTTCTCAAGGGCAGCTCGTGATGGACAACAAATGCTGGTCCAGCCACATCCCATAAATGGCTGAAAAAAGGAAGCTTCAAAGTGGTTTAGAGCCAATAAAGTATTACCTGGTTTTATCACTATTGTAATGCAGAAAACTGGGGCTGGTTTAGCTCACTGAGCTAAATCGCTGGCTTTTAAAGCAGACCCAGGCAGGCCAGCAGCACGGTTCGATTCCCGTACCAGCCTCCCCGGACAGGCACCGGAATGTGGTGACTAGGGGATTTTCACAGTAACTTCATTGAAGCCTACTCGTGACAATCAGCGATTTTCATTCATTTCATTTCACATAGCAGCCAATTTGAGCAGAGCAAGATCCCATAAAGAGTAATCTAATAATGAGCGGATTGTCTAGTTTAATAATGTTGGTTGAGTGGTAAATATTGGTCCCGGGAAATACAGAGAACTCCCCTTCTCTTCACTGAAATAGTGTCATTGCAGATTTTACACCCACCCAGGTTAACATTCATTCGAAAAATCAGTGTTAACCTGTGACAGGCGGTCACAATCTGAAATATTTATCTGTTCTTTTCTCATACAAGTTGTGTTGGGGGTCATTGCAGCTTTAGCTTTATGTTTCATTTTGTACTTTTGTGCTGTTTCTCTGTGGTTGAAGGTTTAACAAGTGGCAATATTAGACTGATCAGCGTCTTTATAAAATATACATACATTTGACAGTATTGGCAGATCACACACACACAGAAAATAAACACAGCTAGAGATTGCATAAAACTTACAATGAGATAGAGACAGACCGAGAGAGAGAAAGGGGTTTGAGATAGAGAAGAGTAAACAAGTCATGTGGAGCAGTGGCAGAGAAAGAAAGAAAGAACAGGTGAGAAAAAGAGAGAGCGAGAGAGAGAGCGAGTGAGCCAGTGAGGGAGGGAAGGAGAGAGAGGGAGAGAGCTAGAGAGAGCGAGAGAGAGTGAGAGAGAGCGAGAGAGAGTGAGAGAGAGTGAGAGAGAGCGAGAGCAAGAGAGAGAGAGAGAGAGAGAGCCAGTGAGGGAGGGAAGGAGAGAGAAAAAGAGAGAGTGAGAGAGAGAAACAGTGAGAGAGAGTGAGAGAGTGAGAGAGTGAGAGAGATCAAGAGAGAGAGAGAGAGCCAGTGACGGAGGGAATGAGAGAGAGAAAGAGAGAGAGCCAGTGAAGGAGGGAAGGAGAGAGAAAAAGAGACAGAGTGAGAGAGAGCGAGTGAGAGAGAGCGTGAGAGTGAGCGAGAGCGAGAGAGAGAGAGAGAGCCAGTGAGGGAGGGAAGGAGAGAGAGAAAGAGACAGAGTGAGAGAGAGCGAGTGAGAGAGAGTGTGAGAGTGAGAGAGAGCGAGAGCAAGAGAGAGAGAGCCAGTGACGGAGGGAAGGAGAGAGAGAAAGAGAGAGAGAGAGAGTGTGTGAGAGAGAGTGAGAGAGAGAGAGGGTGTGAGGGAGGGAAGGAGAGAGAGAAAGAGAAAGAGAGAGAGAGAGAGAGAGAGAGAGAGAGAGAGAGTGTGTGTGAGAGAGAGTGAGAGAGAGAGAGGGTGTGAGGGAGGGAGAAACACTGATTAAGCGAGATGGACTGAGCATGCAACAAATATATGCAAATCAGATCATCCTGGCTGTCTTTGTCCGGAGACTTGGGAACATCCTTTACATCACATATACAAAATATAAAAATAGTCAGAAGATTAGTACTAAAAATATCACAGACACTGTTAATGTAACACCATTTAAACGAGAGATTCCTGCCTCCTCTCTCCTGGAAACAGTATCTGTAAAGGTACTTGAGCAGTTGCTTTAACTCAGATGGTTTGATGCAGCCCAGGAGGCCATTTGGTCCATGCCATTAATCCACTCTTTCCCCAGAGACCTGCAATTATTTTCCTTTTCAACTACTGATCCAATTCCCTTTTGAAATCTGCTTCCACCGCCCTGCTAGGCAACACCTTCCAGATCACAACAACTCTGTATAATAAAAATCATCTTCCATCTCCCCCTCTGCTTACTGACCACTTTTGCCACTGAAACATCGTCTCATTTACTTGACCAAAATCCTTTTGAAGACTTTCATTAAATAATCCCTGATCTTTGCTGCAATAAAGAGAACAATTCTGCAAACGAACTTCACATGAATGAGGTTCCTCATCCCTGGTACGATTCCTACTTCTCCTCAACAGGCTCGCCAAGGACTCGCCAAACTTCCTAAACTTTTTGCCCAGAACTGGCACAATTCTCCAGCTGCAGTCTATTCAGTGATTTCTAACTGTTCGGGATAATGTCTTTCCTTTCTCCTCAATACAAAAGCAAAATACTACAGATGCTGCAAATCAGAAATAACCTCCCCCCCCACCCCCACTCCCTCACCTCCACTCCCCACCCTCCCACCCCCTCACCCCCACTCCCTCACCTCCCACCCCCTCACCCCCACCCCATCCCCATTCCCACCCCCCCATCCCCACCCTCCCACCCCCCATCACCACCCTCCCACCCCCATACCCACTCTCCCACCCCCCATCCCCACCCCCCCACCCCCATCCCCACCCTCCCACCCCCCATCCCCACCCTCCCACCCCCATCCCCACTCTCCCACCCCCCATCCCCACCCCCCCACCCCCATCCCCAACCCTCCCACCCTTCCACCCCCCCCATCCCCACCCCCATCCCCACCCCCCCATCCCCACCCCCCACCCTCCCACCCCCCATCCCCACCCTCCCACCCACATCCCCACTCTCCCACCCCCCATCCCCACAATGTGCGTCAATAGCAGCAGGGATTGTGGTCTAGTCCCTCCACCATCTACACAGATTCAAACACCTCAGTGAACAGTCCCGGGATTGATCTCTCGTGCAGCATTTTGGTCAAGACACAGAGGACAACAACCACCGCAGACTATGCGATCGATTCAGATGCAGGATAAAACTGGTGGAAATCTTCATCTTCCTCATCAGAATCCTGGACAGAAGGAAGCAAGATCAATCTTATTACATTAAACAGATCAAACACTCCCAGGACAGGTACAGCACGGGGTTAGATACAGAGTAAAGCTCCCTCTACACTATCCCCATCAAACACTCCCAGGACAGGTACAGCACGGGGTTAGATACAGAGTAAAGCTCCCTCTACACTGTCCCCATCAAACACTCCCAGGACAGGTACAGCACGGGGTTAGATACAGAGTAAAGCTCCTTCTGCACTGTCCTCATCAAACACTCCCAGGACAGGTACAGCACGGGGTTAGATACAGAGTAAAGCTCCCTCTACACTGTCCCCATCAAACACTCCCAGGACAGGTACAGCACGGGGTTAGATACAGAGTAAAGCTCCCTCTGCACTGTCCCCATCAAACACTCCCAGGACAGGTACAGCACGGGGTTAGATACAGAGTAAAGCTCCCTCTACACTGTCCCCATCAAACACTCCCAGGACAGGTACAGCACGGGGTTAGATACAGAGTAAAGCTCCCTCTACACTGTCCCCATCAAACACTCCCAGGACAGGTACTGAGTGACATTAGATACATTTTTGTGGAAGAGATTCCTGTTAAATAGAGTTCCAAAGACTCAACCTAGTGAGAGAAAAGAAAATCTCCTAATTTCTGTGTTAAATGGGCTCCCTCTCCACATCCACCCTCAGGATCGTAAAGGTTTTGCTCAAGTCGCCTCTCACTCTTCTAAAGTCTAGTGGGAACAAACCAGCTTGCCAAATCTTTCTTCATAGGACAACCCGCCCATTCTGGGTATTTGTCTAGTAAACCTCTCTGAACTGCTTCCAATGCATTTAATCTTTTCTCAAATAAGGAGACCGATACTGGCCACAATACTCCAGATATGGTCTCAGTAACGCCCTGTACAACTGAAGCATAACCCCCCGACTTTTGTAATCAATCCCCTCACAATAAACATTCTATGATCTTTCCTAATTACGTGCTGTACCTTTATGAAATGAAATGAAAATCGCTTATTGTCACGAGTAGGCTTCAATGAAGTTACTGTGAAAAGCCCCTAGTCGCCACATTCCGGCGCCTGTCCGGGGAGGCTGGTATGGGAATCGAACCGTGCTGCTGGCCTGCTTGGTCTGCTTTAAAAGCCAACGATTTAGCTCAGTGAGCTAAACCAGCCACTTACACCAGCCTTTTGTGATTCATGCACTCGGACACCCAGATCCCTCTGCAGTTCAGAGCTCTGCAATCTCTCACCATTCAGATGAAAAACTTCTGGGCGGCACGGTGGCACAGTGGTTAGCACTGCTGCCTCACGGCACCCAGGCCCCAGGTTCGATCCCGGACCCGGGTTCATGGTCTGTGTGGAGTTTTCACATCCTCCCCGTGTCTGTGTGGGTCTCACCTCCACAACACAAAGATGTGCAGAGTAGGTAGATTGGCCAAGCTAAATTGGCCCTTAATTGGAAAAAAAGAATTGGATACTCTACATATTAAAAAGAATAGATAATAAACTTATTTTTTATTCTTCCTGCCAAACTGGACAATTTCACATTTTCCCACATTATACTCCAGTTGTCAGATTTTTGCCCCTCATTTACCCAATCTATGTCCCTTTGCAGTCTCCTTACTTCCTCTTTTATTCTTTCATGTGGTATGGGTGTCACTGGCTAGGCCAGCATTTATTGCCCATCCCTAGGGCATGTATACCAGCACTGATCCCGGTGGGACACCATTCTCTGTTTCCTGTTAGCTAGCCAATCTTCTATCCATGCCAAATATGTTACCTTTTATGCCCTGAACTTTACTTTTCTGCAATAACTTTGATGTGGCAGCTTATAAAATGCCTTCTGGGAATCACATCACATCCACTGGTTTCCCTTTATCCACAGCACATGTGACGCCTTCAAAGAACTCCAATGAATTGATTAAACGTGATTTCCTTTTCACAAAACCATGTTGATTCTGTCTGATCACATTGAATTTTTCTGTGTGCTCTGCTACAATGTCTTTAATAATAGCTTCTAACAATAGATTTTAATTAAATGGAGAGTGACTGTGATACAGAGGGATCTGGGTGTCCTTGTACATCAGTCACAAAACGTTAGCACACAGATAATTATGAAGGCAAATGGATTGTCAGTGTTTATTGGAAGGAGGATGGGGTATAAAAGTCAGGATGTTTTGCTTCCACTGTATTCAGCATTGGTGAGGCCAGAGCTTCAGCATTGCTTTGGTTTCCTTATTTAAGGAAGGATATATTTGCATGAGGCTGATTCCTGGGACAAGGAGGTTGTCTGGTGAGGAAGGGTTGAGTAGGTTGGACCTTTATTTGTGGAGTTTCGAAAAATGAGGTGGGATCTTATTGAAGGGGAAATGCTGAGGAAATCAGACGCACAAAGGGACTTGGGAGTCCTTGTTCACGATTCTCTGAAGGTTAATGTGCAGGTTCAGTCGGCAGTTAGGAAGGCAAATGCAATGTTAGCATTCATGTCGAGAGGGCTAGAATACAAGACCAGGGATGTACTTCTGAGGCTGGATAAGGCTCTGGTCAGACCCCATTTGGAGTATTGTGAGCAGTTTTGGGCCCTGTCAAATGAAATGAAAATCGCTTATTGTCACGAGTAGGCTTCAATGAAGTTACTGTGACAAGCCCCTAGTCGCCACATTCCGGCACCTGTTCGGGGAGGCTGGTACAGGAATTGAACCCCCGCTGCTGGCCTGCCTTGGTCTGCTTTAAAAGCCAGCGATTTAGCCCAGTGAGCCAAACCAGCCCAGTATCTAAGGAAGGATGTGCTGGTCTTGGAAAGGGTCCAGAGGAGGTTCACAAGAATGATCCCTGGAATGAAGAACTTGTCGTATGAGGAACGGTTGAGGACTCTGGGTCTGTTATCGTTGGAGTTTATAAGGGTGAGGGGGGAATCTTATTGAAACTTACAAGTTACTGCGAGGCCTGGATAGAGTGGACGTGGAGAGGATGTTTCCACTTGTAGGAATAAATGGAAGCAGAGGACACCATCTCAGACTAAAGGGACGATCCTTTAAAACAGAGATGAGGAGGAATTTCTTCAGCCAGAGGATGGTGAATCTGTGGAACTCTTTGCCGCAGAAGGCTGTGGAGGCCAAATCACTGAGTGTCTTTAAGACAGAGATAGATAGGTTCTTGATCAATAAGGGGATCAGGGGTTATGGGGAGAAGGCAGGAGAATGGGGATGAAAATATCAGCCTTGATTGAATGGCGGAGCAGACTCGATGGGCCGAGTGGCCTAATTCTGCTCCTATGTCTTAGGTCTTATGAAACATACAAGATTCTGAGAGGGGCTTTAAAAGTGTAAATGCTAAGAGGGTGTTTCACCTTGTGGGGAAATTTAGAACAAAGGAGCAAAGTTTAAAAGGGTATCCCATTTAAAACAGAGATGAGAAGGAAGTTTTTGGCATTCTCTTCCTCAGAGAGCAGTGGAGGCTGAGTGAGGAAGTTGTGAACAGGAGGAGGCCATTCAGCCCATCGAGCCTGCTCCGCCATTCAATACGATCATGGCTGATGGGACATTTCAATGGCTTTTACACCCACCCTCCCCAGAACCCTTTGTGTTATTGTTAGACAGATTTTTGAAGGACAAGGGAGTCGAGATTTATGAAGTACAGACAGGAAAGTGGAGTTCAGGCCACAGTCAGATCAACCATGATCCTATTGAATGGTGTAGCAGGCACGAGGGCCGAATGGCCAAATAGTTTTTATGATCCAGGCTGCTGAGGTTGTGAATGATCTTTCCTGCCCCAAGAGTTAAACTTCTACTGCATTGCCCCCCCTCCCCGCACACAGAGCGGAGGAGGGATTGTCGTCAAGCCAATCCAAAGCTGTGTTCTGAGATTCTCACCTGGAAATGACGAGCACATGGCAGACAAATCCCATTCCTCGGATCCCCCTCATCAGCCCTGTTCAAGGAAACAGATTCAGTTATTCTTTGCTGCAGGAGGCAAATGGCACAATTCAATTCTCCAGAATAACAAATTATTTATTAGAGAATAATTTTGGATCAGCCAAAAATCAAACTGGGTATTTGTCTAGTAAACCTCTCTTCTCGTCTAACGCATTCTTTCAGAGCAGCAAGTGAGGGGGTAGGGGGTGATCCGTAAGTTGGGGAATGGGCGGCGAGAGTCAGTGGGGGGGGGGGCTGTGAGAGTCAGTGGGGAGGGGGCTGAGAGTCAGTGGGGGGGGGGCTGTGAGAGTCAGTGGGGAGGGGCTGTGAGAGTCAGTGGGGGGGGGCTGCGAGGGTCAGTGGGGGGGCTGTGAGAGTCAGTGGGAAGGGGCTGTGAGAGTCAGTGGGGAGGGGGCTGAGAGTCAGTGGGGAGGGGGCTGAGAGTCAGTGGGGGGGGCTGCGAGAGTCAGTGGGGGGGGCAGTGAGAGTCAGTGGGGGGGGGCTGTGAGAGTCAGTGGGGAGGGGGCTGAGAGTCAGTGGGGGGGGCTGTGTGAGTCAGTGGGGAGGGCCTGTGAGAGTCAGTGGGGAGGGGGCTGTGAGAGTCAGTGGGAAGGGGCTGTGAGAGTCAGTGGGGAGGGGGCTGAGAATCAGTGGGGAGGGGGCTGAGAGTCAGTGGGAGGAGGCTGCGAGAGACAGTGGGGGGGTGTGAGAGTCAGTGGGGAGGGGGGCGGGTGCAAGAGACAGTGGGGGGTCTGTGAGTCAGTGGGGAGGGGGCGCGACAGTCAGTGGGGAGGGGGCGGGTGCGAGAGTCAGTGTGGGGGCTGTGAGAGTCAGTGGGGAGGGGCTGCGAGAGTCAATGGGGGGGGCTGCGAGAGTCAGTGGGGGGGCTGCGAGGGTCAGTGGGGGGGCTGTGAGAGTCAGTGGGGGGGCTGCGAGAGTCAGTGGGGGGGGCTGCGAGAGTCAGTGGGGCGGCTGCGAGAGTCAGTGGGGAGGAGGCTGTGAGAGTCAGTGGGGGGGCTGCGAGGGTCAGTGGAGAGGGGGCTGTGAGAGTCAGTGGGGAGGGGGCTGCGAGAGTCAGTGGAGAGGGGGCTGTGAGAGTCAGTGGGGAGGGGGCTGCGAGAGTCAGTGGAGAGGGGGCTGTGAGAGTCAGTGGGGGGGACTGCAAGGGTCAGTGGGGGGGCTGCGAGTGTCAGTGGGGGGGCTGTGAGAGTCAGTGGGGGGGCTGCGAGGGTCAGTGGGGAGGGGGCTGCGAGGGTCAGTGGGGAGGGCTGCAAGGGTCAGTGGGGAGGGGGCTGCGAGGGTCAGTGGGGGGGCTGTGAGGGTCAGTGGGGGGGCTGCGAGGGTCAGTGGGGGGGCTGCGAGGGTCAGTGGGGAGGGGGCTGCGAGGGTCAGTGGGGAGGGGGCTGCGAGAGTCAGTGGGGGGGCTGCGAGGGTCAGTGGGGAGGGGGCTGTGAGAGTCAGTGGGGAGGGGGCTTCGAGAGTCAGTTGGGAGGGGGCTGCGAGAGTCAGTGGGGAGGGGGCTTCGAGAGTCAGTGGGGGGGGGCTGTGAGAGTCAGTGGGGGGCTGCGAGGGTCAGTGGGGGGGGCTGCGAGAGTCAGTGGGGGGGCTGTGAGGGTCAGTGGGGGGGGCTGCGAGGGTCAGTGGGGAGGGGGCTGTGAGGTCAGTGGGGAGAGGGCTGTGAGAGTCAATGGGGAGGGTGCTGTGAGGGTCAGTAGGGGGGGCTGCGAGGGTCAGTGGGGGGCTGCGAGGGTCAGTGGGGAGGGGGATGTGAGAGTCAGTGGGGGGGCTGCGAGAGTCAGTGGGGAGGAGCTGCGAGAGTCAGTGGGGGGGGCTGTGTGAGTCAGTGGGGGGGCTGCGAGGGTCAGTGGGGGGGGGGATGTGAGAGTCAGTGGGGGGGCTGCGAGAGTCAGTGGGGAGGAGCTGCGAGAGTCAGTGGGGGGGGGCTGCGAGGGTCAGTGGGGGGGCTGTGAGAGTCAGCGGGGGGGCTGCGAGGGTCAGTGGGGGGGGTGAGAGTCAGTGGGGAGGGGGCTGTGAGAGTCAGTGGGGAGGGGGCTGCGAGGGTCAGTGGGGGGGCTGTGAGAGTCAGTGGGGGGGCTGCGAGGGTCAGTGGGGGGGGCTGCGAGAGTCAGTGGGGGGGCTGTGAGGGTCAGTGGGGGGGGCTGCGAGGGTCAGTGGGGAGGGGGCTGTGAGGTCAGTGGGGAGAGGGCTGTGAGAGTCAATGGGGAGGGTGCTGTGAGGGTCAGTAGGGGGGCTGCGAGGGTCAGTGGGGAGGGTGCTGTGAGGGTCAGTGGGGAGGGGGATGTGAGGGTCAGTGGGGAGGGGGCTGCGAGAGTCAGTGGGGAGGGGCTGCGAGGGTCTGTGGGGAGGGGGTTGTGAGAGTCAGTGGGGGGGGGGGGGCTGCAGATAATCTTTCACTCAGTTACATGTGATTTGAAGGCGTGTGAGATCGGACGATGGAGGCAAATTCAATATTAACTTTCAAATATTGTGAAAGGAAATGATTTCCAGACCGACAGAGAAAGAGTGG
>NC_052164.1:105817501-105922425 GCF_902713615.1 Scyliorhinus canicula | reverse complement strand
TAACCCAGTGCTGTACCTGTCCTGGGGGTGTTTGATGGGGACAGTGTAGAGGGAGCTTTACTCTGTATCTAACCCCATGCTGTACCTGTCCTGGGAGTGTTTGATGGGGACAGTGTAGAGGGAGCTTTACTGTGTATCTAACCCCGTGCTGTACCTGTCCTGGGGGTGTTTGATGGGGACAGTGTAGAGGGAGCTTTACTCTGTATCTAACCCCGTGCTGTACCTGTCCTGGGGGTGTTTGATGGGGACAGTGTAGAGGGAGCTTTACTCTGTATCTAACCCCGTGCTGTACCTGTCCTGGGAGTATTTGATGGGGACAGTGTAGAGGGAGCTTTACTCTGTATCTAACCCCGTGCTGTCCCTGTTCTGGGAGTGTTTGATGGGGACAGTGTAGAGGGAGCTTTACTCTGTATCTAACCCCGTGCTGTACCTGTCCTGGGAGTGTTTGATGGGGACAGTGTAGAGGGAGCTTTATTCTGTATTTAACCCCGTGCAGTACCTGTCCTGGGAGTGTTTGATGGGGACAGTGTAGAGGGAGCTTTACTGTGTATCTAACCCCGTGCTGTACCTGTCCTGGGGGTGTTTGATGGGGACAGTGTAGAGGGAGCTTTACTCTGTATCTAACCCCGTGCTGTACCTGTCCTGGGGGTGTTTGATGGGGACAGTGTAGAGGGAGCTTTACTCTGTATCTAACCCCGTGCTGTACCTGTCCTGGGAGTATTTGATGGGGACAGTGTAGAGGGAGCTTTACTCTGTATCTAACCCCGTGCTGTCCCTGTTCTGGGAGTGTTTGATGGGGACAGTGTAGAGGGAGCTTTACTCTGTATCTAACCCCGTGCTGTACCTGTCCTGGGAGTGTTTGATGGGGACAGTGTAGAGGGAGCTTTATTCTGTATTTAACCCCGTGCAGTACCTGTCCTGGGAGTGTTTGATGGGGACAGTGTAGAGGGAGCTTTACTCTGTATCTAACCCCGTGCTGTACCTGTCCTGGGAGTGTTTGATGGGGACAGTGTAGAGGGAGCTTTATTCTGTATTTAACCCCGTGCAGTACCTGTCCTGGGAGTGTTTGATGGGGACAGTGTAGAGGGAGCTTTACTCTGTATCTAACCCCGTGCTGTATCTGTCCTGGGAGTGTTTGATGGGGACAGTGTAGAGGGAGCTTTACTCTGTATCTAACCCCGTGCTGTACCTGTCCTGGGAGTGTTTGATGGGGACAGTGTAGAGGGAGCTTTACTCTGTATCTAACCCCGTGCTGTACCTATCCTGGGAGTGTTTGATGGGGACAGTGTAGAGGGAGCTTTATTCTGTATTTAACCCCGTGCTGTACCTGTCCTGGGACTGTTTGATGGGGACAGTGTAGAGGGAGCTTTACTCTGTATCTAACCCCGTGCTGTACCTGTCCTGGGAGTGTTTGATGGGGACAGTGTAGAGGGAGCTTTATTCTGTATTTAACCCCGTGCTGTACCTGTCCTGGGACTGTTTGATGGGGACAGTGTAGAGGGAGCTTTACTCTGTATCTAACCCCGTGCTGTACCTGTCCTGGGAGTGTTTGATGGAGACAGTGTAGAGGGAGCTTTACTCTGTATCTAACCCCGTGCTGTACCTGTCCTGTGAGTGTTTGATGGGGACAGTGTAGAGGGAGCTTTACTCTGTATCTAACCCCGTGCTGTACCTATCCTGGGAGTGTTTGATGGGGACAGTGTAGAGGGAGCTTTACTCTGTATCTAACCCTGTGCTGTACCTGCCCTGGGAGTGTTTGATGGGGACAGTGTAGAGGGAGCTTTACTCTGTATCTAACCCCGTGCTGTACCTATCCTGGGAGTGTTTGATGGGGACAGTGTAGAGGGAGCTTTATTCTGTATTTAACCCCGTGCTGTACCTGTCCTGGGAGTGTTTGATGGGGACAGTGTAGAGGGAGCTTTACTCTGTATCTAACCCTGTGCTGTACCTGCCCTGGGAGTGTTTGATGGGGACAGTGTAGAGGGAGCTTTACTCTGTATCTAACCCCGTGCTGTACCTATCCTGGGAGTGTTTGATGGGGACAGTGTAGAGGGAGCTTTACTCTGTATTTAACCCCGTGCTGTACCTGTCCTGGGAGTGTTTGATGGGGACAGTGTAGAGGGAGCTTTACTCTGTATCTAACCCCATGCTGTACCTGCCCTGGGAGTGTTTGATGGGGACAGTGTAGAGGGAGCTTTACTCTGTATCTAACCCTGTGCAGTACCTGCCCTGGGAGTGTTTGATGGGGACAGTGTAGAGGGAGCTTTACTCTGTATCTAACCCGTGCCGTACCTGTCCTGGGAGTGTTTGATGGGGACAGTGTAGAGGGAGCTTTACTCTGTATCTAACCCCGTGCTGTACCTGTCCTGGGAGTGTTTGATGGGGACAGTGTAGAGGGAGCTTTACTCTGTATCTAACCCCGTGCTGTACCTGTCCTGGGAGTGTTTGATGGGGACAGTGTAGAGGGAGCTTTACTCTGTATCTAACCTGTCCCTGGCACGGTGGCACAGTGGTTAGCAGTGCTGCCTCACGGCGTCAAGGACTCGGGTTTGAGAGGGTGCTGAGTGTGTGTCTGAGCTCTGGGTTGTCAGGGCTGATGGCAGGGGAAATCAAACCCGGAGCCCAGAGATACAAACACTTTTCCCTGTTCCATCCTTTATGATGTTTTATTTGTTTCTCCTTTTGTCATCCAACTTAGATTCAGAGCACAGAATGAGGCCATTCAGTCCATCATGCCTGTCCCAGGCTCTGTGAGAGTTCTGTCCAATCAGTCTCACTATCCCAGAGCCCAGCAATTTTTTATTTTTCAAATATTTTGCCAATTATGTTTTGAATCTGCTTCCACTTGCCTTTCAGACACCGTGGAAACTTGCCTCAGTATGTCCCATCCACAAAAACAGGAATTCTCTAACCCAACTATACTGCTGTCAACCATCAGCAATGATGCAGGGCTGAATTCTCCATTTTGCCAGCAGCCCGGGGATTTCCCGACATTGTGGGACTGCCCCACAATGGGAAACCCCATTGTCCAGCCAGCAAGATGGAGAATCCCGCCGGAATGTTCAGCATCATTCGCGGCTCATCAGACACCGGAGCAGTCCGTGTCCAAATGCAGCAAGACCTGGACAATATCCAGGCTTGGGGCTGGCGAGGGGCAAGTTACATTCACGCCACACAAGTGCCAGGCAATGACCATCTCCTACGAGAGAGGATCCAACCATCGGCGTCTTGACATTCAATGGCTTTCCCATCACTGAATCCCCCACATTCCACATCCTGAGGGTTATCATTGACCAGAGAGAAACATTGAGAAGATCAATCCCAGTCACTGACTCCAAACTGAAATTCCACATCCCTGGAATCATTCTAGTAAATCTCCCACCCCGGGTGTGAAAACAATGACTATTTCTGGGGACAAAGTTCTGCAGACACAGGATAGCCTCTCGTGCTCCACTCTCTGTGAACAATGTGAATTATTGCCCACCATCCTGTTATTTACCCATTGACTGGGACTTGCGTCATGAGCTGATTCCTGACATCATCACGGATCTGGGACTCTTTCCCCCCCCCCCCACCACCACCACCCAATCGCACCCCTCCTCCACCACCCCAGCACAGCACCCCCCCATCCCATCGCCCCCCCCAGCACCCCACCGCAGCACCCCTCCATCACCACCACCCCCCACCCCATTAGCCCTCCATCACCACCCCAGACCCCATTACCCCCCACCGCCTCAATACCCCCCCACCCTACTGCACCCCTCCCACCACCCCTTCGCACCCCCCACCACCCCATTGCCCCCCACCACCCCAACGCAACTCCTCACACCCCAACGCAACTCCCACCAACCCCCCACCACCCCCCATCGCACCCCCCACCCCATCGCATCCACCACCACCCCCCATCGCACCCCCCACCCCATCACACCCCCTACCGAGCCCCCCACCCCATCACACCCCCTACCGAGCCCCCCACCCCATCACACCCCCTACCGAGCCCCCCACCCCATCCTAACGCCCATTGCACCCCCCACCCCATTGCACCCCCCACCACCTCCCACCCCCATCGCTCCCCTCCACCGCCCCCATCGCACTTCCCACAACCCCCACCCCCCAAACCCCATCACACTCCCACCCCCGCAACTCCCATCGCCCCCCACCACAACCCCATTGCACCCCCCCCACCATCACCCCATTGCCCCCCACCACCCATCACAACCCCCACCACCACCCCCCCACCCCATCACGCACACGCACCCCCCCCACCCCAGCACTCTGTCGCAGCAACCCCCCCCACCCTCCCCCCCCCACCCCAGCACTCTGTCGCAGCAACACCCCCCCCCCCCCCCCCCCCCGGTCATCACACATCCCACACAAGTCCCACTCAGTCGGCCAGACTCTGGGCTTCGGCTGCCTCCTCCATGGACCAGCAGATATTGGGGAAAGACTTCAGTGACTGCAGATTGAGCTCAGGGAATGGCTGAGACTCATTATCTTCACAGGCCTGAAACCTTGGAGCCTTCAGACCTGTACAAAAACAAGCTGCATTTCTATAGCACCTTTCTTACTGCCACAAGATGTCTCCAAGAACTTTGCAGCAATTAAATACTTTCTCAAGGATTGTTGTGATGCAGATGCTGAAATCTACTTGATAGGAAGTTTGACTCCTACTCAACCAGGAGATTTCAACTCAAGATTCAAGGGGTTCCTGCTAACCCCCTTCATTGCAGTCCCAGGAAACACTAACAGCCGCTGCAGCGGGTGAGTCAGCAATGGAGGGCTCTGTGAGGTACCGCCGAATTGAAGGTGGGGATATTTGTGGGTCTAAGAATCATTAATTGTCTTTGGTTTAACGAATGCCGAGTCTGGCTAATTCCAATAACTTGTATGTATCCAATATCAGAGGAGCAGGATATCCCTGCGGGATACTTACAGACTCTTCATTCCCATTTTCGAGGGGTCGAAAGTGCCAGGCGACAGTGGTTTGTCTGCTGACTGGGGAACTGCTCTTAAAGGTGCATTTGAAGCGTTGCTCAGTGCCATTCCGAGCCTCGACATTGCCTCCAGTGTAAATAGTAACAGCTGCAACATCATTGATACCTGCACAGAAAACATGTCATTATTTCCCATCAACATATCAATGACGGGGGGGGAGGGGGGGGGGGGGGGGGGGTGCTGGTGTCGTGGTTTTGTTACTGGACTTGTAATCCAGGTACCCAGGGCAACGCTCTGGGATCCTGGGTACAAATCCCACCAAGGTACATGATGAAATTTGATTCAATTAAATAACGATGATCATGAAATAATTGTTGTAAAGACCCATCTGGTTCAGTAATATCCTTTAGGAAGGGAAATCTGCCGTCCTTACCTGGTCTGGCCTACATGTGACTTCAGATCCACAGCAATGTGGTTGACTCTGAAATGGTCAAACAAGCTGCTTAGGCAGCAATGCCCACTTCCCATGAATCAAAAAATATGTTCAGAGTGCAGCTGAAACACCCAATCACTGAATAAATAGTCCAGCTATAGGGAGTGATCCTCGCCTTCAATACACAGTCACATCATGCCTCAATTCTACTTCCTTGATATTTCTAATTCTCTATTACATAATGATTATCTTTATTATTGTCACAAGTAGGCTTACATTAACACTGCAATGAAGTTACTGTGAAAATCCCCTAGTCGCCACATTCCGGCGCCTGTTTGGGTACACTGAGGGAGAATTCAGAATGTCCAAATTATCTAACAGCACGTCTTTTGGGACTTGTGGGAGGAAACCGGAGCACCCGGAGAAAACCCACATAGACACGGGGAGAATGTGCAGACTCCACACGGACAGAGCAGGAATCGAACCTGGAACCCTGGCGCTGTGAAGCAACAGTGCTAACCACAGTGCTACCGTATCACCCCCCATGACACTAAGAAATAATTGGTTAACACAGTGAAGTTCCTCTCTGTTCTTATCACTTTGTGGTACCTGCCTGCTGCAGCTGCATCTGTCCATGACAGTATCGGTAGAAGTGACCACTGCACAGTCCCTGTGGAGACAGAGTCCCATCTTCACATTGAGGATACCCTCCATCAGGCTGTGTGGCACTACCACCGTGCAAAATGGGACAGACTTCAAACAGATCTAGCAACTGAAGACTGGGCCTCCATGAGGTGCTGTGGGCCATCAGCAGCAACAGAATTGTATTCAACCACAATCTGTAACCTCATGGCCCGGCATATCCCCCACTCTACCATAACCACCCAGCCAGGGGATCAACCCTGGTTCAAGGAAGAGTGCAGGAGAGCATGCCAGGAGCAACATCAGACATACCGAAAAATGAGGTGTCAACCTGGTGAAGCTACAACACAGGACTACTTGTGGGCCAAACAGCATAAGCAGCAAGTAATAGACAGGGCCAAGCGATTCCACAACCAACGGATCAGAACTAGGCTCTGCAGTCCTGCCACATCCAGCCGTGAATGGTGGTGGACAATTAAACAACTCACTGGAGGAGAAGGCTCCACAAATATCCCCATCCTCAATGATGGAGGAGCCCAGCGCATCTGTACAAAAGACAAGGACTGAAGCGTTCGCAACAATCTTCAGCCAGAAGTGCCGAGTGGATGATCCATCTCGGTCTCCTCCAGAGGTCCCCAGCATCACAGATACCGGCCTTCAGCTAATGTCCTCGGCCCAACCAGCTTCACAGCTTCATCAATGACCTCCCCTCCAGGGCAGAAGTGGTGATGCACAATGATGCACTCCTCAGACAATGAAGCAGTCCACATTCAAATGCAGCAAGACCTGGACAATATCCAGGCTTGGGCTGACAAGTGGAAAGTTACGTCCACAACACACAAGTGCCAGGCAATGACCATCTCAAAGAGGAGAGAATCAAACAATTGCCCCTTGACATTCAATGGCTTTACCACCGCTGAATCCCTCACAATCAACATCCTGGGGATTAACATTGACCAAAAATTGAACTGGACTAGCCATATAAATACTGTGGCTACAAGAGCAGGCCAGAGGCTAGGAATCCTGTGACTAGTAACTCACTTCCCGACTCCCAAGAGCCTGTCCATTATCTGCGAGACACAAGTCAGGAGTGTGATGGAATACTCTCCACTTGCCTGGATGAGAGCAGCTCCAACAACACTCAAGACGCTCAACACCATCCAGGACAAAGCAGCCGCTTGATTGCTCCCCTTCCACAAACATTCAAACCCTCCACCATCAACGCACAGCGGCAGCCGTGTGTACCATCTACAAGATGCACTGCAGGAACTCACCAAGGTTCCTAGACAACACCTTCCAAACCCACAACCACTACCATCTAGAAGGACAAGAGCAGCAGATACCTGGGAACCCCACCACCTGGAGGTTCCCCTCCAAGTCATTCACCACCCTGACTGGGAAATATATCGCCGTTCTGTCACTGTCGCTGGGGCAAAATCCTGGAACTCCCTCGCTAACAGCACAGTGGATGGACCAACACCTCAGGGACTGCAGTGGTTCAAGGCAGCAGCTCACCACCACCTTCTCAAGGGCATTTAGGGATGGGCAATAAATGCTGGTTTAACCAGCGACACACACATCCTGTTAAAATGATTTTTTAAAACTATCCACCCACATTCCACCCTGACTTCCTCTTGTAGTCCCTCTGGAATAAACTCTTCCCCAATTCACTTTCTATTCTCATTGCTCTTTGCCGTGACATTTCTGGTTTGTTGAAACACACCAACACCCCTATCATCAATGAAACCATTCTTCTTATTTCCTCTGCTACAATGGTTATCTCTAAAATTCTCTAAAAATTCAACTGCCTGGCCCCCAGCTCTGACATTTCCTCCCTCAACCTTCTGTCTTTTGTCTTTTGTCTTTCTCCTCATTTAAGACAGTCCTTAAACCTAATCTGTTTGAAGTCACCGTATCACAAATATCTCCTTATGTGTCTTGATGTCAAACTTTGATCGATTTTGACAGTGTGAGGAACCTTGTAGAGTTTTGTATCATAGAGTCCTAGAATTTAGAGTGCAGAAGGAGGCCATTCGGTCCATTGAGTCTGCACCGGCCCTTGGAAAGAGCACACTATTTATGCCTGTGCCCCACACTATGCCCATAACCCCATCTAACCTTTTGGACACTAAGGGGCAATTTAGCATGGCCAATCCACCTAACCTGCACATGTATGGACCGCGGGAGGAAACCGGAGTGCCCGGAGGAAACCCGCGCACACACGGGGAGAACGTGCAGACTCCACCTCCACCCGAGGCCGGAATTGAACCCGGGTCCCTGGACCGGTGAGGCAGTAGTGCTAACCACTTGCCGTCGTGACGGCCCATATAAATTCATGTTGTTGTTGTGGCAGGTTTGTTAGTGTTGGATATTATAATTGCAGGATCTAGGTGTTAATACTATTAATTATCAGTATATGATGGAGGAATAATACAGCCGCTTGTATTTTATCTTCAGCAAGTTTATTCTACATACAGCTCAGCAGAGGCACAAACACCTTATGGTTTCTCCACCGTAGCTTCTCCAGCTGTGTCCATTTCTACATTTTTGGATGTTGAGCCAAACCTTAACACCTGTCTTTAATACGGCAATATAGCTTGGGGTGGTGGTGGTGGGGGGGGGGGGGGGGGGGGGGGGGAGAGAGTGTAGAATTCAGACGGAGACATAATGGGTTGAATGTGCAGCTTACTGTAACCATTCTATATTGTGTGTGCGATGTGGGCTGAGCTGTGGGGGTGAAACCCACACAGACACGGGGAGAATGTGAAAACTCCACACGGACAGTGACCCAGGGCCGGGATTCAAACCCGGGTCCTCAGCGCCGTGAGGCAGCAGGGTTAACCATGCGTCAAGACATTGTAATTGTGACCACCTTCAAGAAAGGTGACAAGTCCAACGGCAGTAACTACAGAATAATTTCCCAATTGTCGGACTGAGGGAAGGTCATCACGAGAATCCTCCTTAATCGCCTTCTCCCTGAGACTAAAGAGCTCCGCCCAGAGTCACAATGCAGATTCTGCCCCCTAAAGGGGGCACAATAGACATGATCTTCACAGCACAGCAGCTACAGGGGTATAGCCGGGAACAGCTACAGGGGTATAGCCGGGAACAGCTACAGGGGTATAGCCGGGAACAGCTACAGGGGTATAGCCGGGAACAGCTACAGGGGTATAGCCGGGAACAGCTACAGGGGTATAGCCGGGAACAGCTACAGGGGTATAGCCGGGAACAGCTACAGGGGTATAGCCGGGAACAGCTACAGGGGTATAGCCGGGAACAGCTACAGGGGTATAGCCGGGAACAGCTATAGGGGTATAGCCGGGAACAGCTACAGGGGTATAGCCGGGAACAGCTACAGGGGTATAGCCGGGAACAGCTACAGGGGTATAGCCGGGAACAGCTACACCCCTTGTATATGGCCTTCTCTAACCCACCAAAGACCTGAGGGATTATGGAGCATCCTCCTCCACTTTGCCTGCTCCCAAAAGTTTGCCACCATCCCCCTCCCACTGCCTCTCCCCCTCCCCTCCCCCTGCCCCTCCTGCTCTGCTCCCCCTCCCGCTCCTCCTCCTCTCCCCCTCCCCCTCCTGCTCTGCTCCCCCTCCCGCTCCTCCTCCTGCTCCTCCTCCTGCTGCCCCTTCCATTCCCCTTCCCCCTGCCCCTCCAACTTCCCTCCCCTCCTGCTTCTCCTCCCGCTGCCCCTCCCCCCTCCCGCTGCCCCTCCCCCCTCCCGCTGCCCCTCCCCTCCCCATCTCCTCTGCTCCCCTCCCGCTCCTCCTCCTGCTGCCCCTTCTGTTCCCCTCCCCCTCCCCTCCCACTCCCACTCCTGACCAGTGGATCCACCACAGACCCAATTCACATTTGGACAGAGGTCACAGAGTCATGGACGTCTACAGTAGAGAAAAGGTTCATCGGTCCATCACCTCTGTACCGCGAAAACAAAACTGTGTCATCACACCACCGCTCTTCGCTTTTCCTTGCCGCAATGTTCCATCTCACCCTCACAAGTTGCCCACTGGAGTGGAGCCAAACTACAGAATAAATGGGAATTTGTTCAACCTCTGCTGCCTATCGCCCAGATCCAAGGTCATCCCATCCTCTGCCATTGGACTACAGTACGCAGAGGGTGCTGGGCCCTGCGCTCACCCCACAGAGGCTGGGCCCTGCGCTCACCCCACAGAGGCTGGGCGCCAAGCCATTCTCAATGCCTTCCCCAAGACGTACGGGAGTGTGGCCTGACACAAAACATCCATAAGACAAAGGTTTCCACCAACCTGCCCCTGTCACAGAGCACGGATACCCCCCCGCTCATCAAAATCCACCATGAGGCCATGGACCTCTTGTTCCAACCTTCAGCGACCCGGCCCTCAGCGACCCGGCCCTCAGCGACCCGGCCCTCAGCGACCCGGCCCTCAGCGACCCGGCCCTCAGCGACCCGGCCCTCAGCGACCCGGCCCCGGCCCTCAGCGACCCGGCCCTCAGCGACCCGGCCCCGGCCCTCAGCGACCCGGCCTTCAGCGACCCGGCCCTCAGCGACCCGGCCCCGGCGACCCAGCCCCGGCCTTCAGCGACCCGGCCCTCAGCGACCCGGCCCCGGCGACCCAGCCCCGGCCCTCAGCGACCCGGCCCTCAGCGACCCGGCCTTCAGCGACCCGGCCCTCAGCGACCCAACCCTCAGCGACCTGGCCCCGGCCCTCAGCGACCCGGCCCTCAGCGACCCGGCCCCGGCCCTCAGCGACCCGGCCCTCAGCGACCCGGCCCTCAGCGACCCGGCCTTCAGCGACCCGGCCCTCAGCGACCCGGCCCTCAGCGACCCGGCCCTCAGCGACCCGGCCCTCAGCGACCCGGCCCCGGCCCTCAGCGACCCAACCCTCAGCGACCTGGCCCCGGCCCTCAGCGACCCGGCCCTCAGCGACCCGGCCCCGGCCCTCAGCGACCCGGCCCTCAGCGACCCGGCCTTCAGCGACCCGGCCCTCAGCGACCCAACCCTCAGCGACCTGGCCCCGGCCCTCAGCGACCCGGCCCTCAGCGACCCGGCCCCGGCCCTCAGCGACCCGGCCTTCAGCGACCTGGCCCTCAGCGACCCGGCCCCGGCCCTCAGCGACCCGGCCCTCAGCGACCCGGCCCTCAGCGACCCGGCCCTCAGCGACCCGGCCCTCAGCGACCCGGCCCCGGCCCTCAGCGACCCGGCCCTCAGCGACCCGGCCCCGGCCCTCAGCGACCCGGCCCTCAGCGACCCGGCCCTCAGCGACCCGGCCCCGGCCCTCAGTGACCCGGCCCTCAGCGACCCGGCCCTCAGCGACCCGGCCCCGGCCCTCAGCGACCCGGCCCTCAGTGACCCGGCCCTCAGCGACCCGGCCCCGGCCCTCAGCGACCCGGCCCCGGCCCTCAGCGACCCGGCCCCGGCCCTCAGCGACCCAGCCCTCAGCGACCCGGCCCTCAGCGACCCGGCCCTCAGCGACCTGGCCCTCAGCGACCCGGCCCTCAGCGACCCAACCCTCAGCGACCTGGCCCTCAGCGACCCGGCCCCGGCCCTCAGCGACCCGGCCCTCAGCGACCCGGCCCTCAGCGACCCGGCCCCAGCCCTCAGCGACCCGGCCCTCAGCGACCCGGCCCTCAGCGACCTGGCCCTCAGCGACCCAACCCTCAGCGACCTGGCCCTCAGCGACCCGGCCCCGGCCCTCAGCGACCCGGCCCTCAGCGACCCGGCCCCGGCCCTCAGCGACCCGGCCCTCAGCGACCCGGCCCCGGCCCTCGGCGACCCGGCCCTCAGCGTTCCGGCCCTCAGCGACCCGGCCCTCAGCGACCCGGCCCTCAGCGACCCGGCCCCGGCCCTCAGTGACCCGGCCCTCAGTGACCCGGCCCTCAGTGACCCGGCCCTCAGCGACCCGGCCCTCAGCGACCCGGCCCTCAGCGACCCGGCCCCGGCCCTCAGCGACCCGGCCCTCAGCGACCCGGCCCCGGCCCTCAGCGACCCGGCCCTCAGCGACCCGGCCCTCAGCGACCCGGCCCCGGCGACCCAGCCCCGGCCTTCAGTGACCCGGCCCTCAGTGACCTGAGGAAGAGAGTGTTTGAAGACCAGCACATCACAAGGTCTCGGTCTATAGAGCAGCAGAGATTCCCGTCCTCTTATACGACTCAGAGATATTGACTATATGCAGCAGGCACTTCAAAACCCTGGAAAAGTACCACCTGCGCTGACTCTGCAAATCTATTGGCAGGATAGACGCACCAACATCAATGCTCTCGCTCAAGCCAACATCCCCTGCCTCGAAGCATTGACCAGGCTCAATCAGCTCCCCTGCGTGGGCCACATTGTCCACTCAACTCCCAAAATAAACACTCAACTCAGAGATTCAACATGGCAAACGGTCCCAGGAGGGCAGAGGAAAGACTTCAACAACAGCCCCAAAGCCTCCTTGAAAAAATGCAACATCCTCACTAGCACCTGGGAATCCCTGGCCCAAGACTGCCCGAAGTGGAGGAAAAGTATTTAGGAAGGAGCTGAACACGGAGTTTCATCTCCAAGAGGAAGCTGAAGCCAAGAGTCGGCAGCGAAAGGCACAAGTGACAACCTGGGTACCTCACCCACCCCCTCATCCAACCACCGTCAGCTCCACCTGGGACAGAGACTATCGGTCACCCATTGGACTCGGCAATGTGTGGAAGCATTAATCCTCATGGACTTTAGGGATTAAGTGGATGAATGGGATTGGTTGGCTTGCTCTGCTGAGAGCTAGCACAGACTCAATGGGTCAAATGGCCTCTTTCTGTGTCATACATTACACGATGACATCCCAATCAAACAATAATAATCAACCAATCACCACACAGCCATCCAAACTTCAACCAATGGCTACTCTTCAAAGAACCGAAGGAGACCATACAGCCCCTCCATTGATGCAGAGAGAGTTTACCGACCATCACTGGTGATTATCTGCTCCTTTCTATGGGCTGCTTCACAGGTGCTGCACTGTTTCTTCAGTTCAACACCCAGTTTGGACATCACAGTTATGGACAAAACAAGGTTAAAGTTCAGCCATACGGCCTGTGGAGAATCAGGACTGAAACCATTAACTCCATTTAGTGTCTGTTACTCAGTAACCCGGAGACGGCACAGTGGTTAGCACTGCTGCCTCACAGCCCAGGGACATGGGTTAACACTGCTGCCTCACAGTGCCAGGGACCCGGGTTAGCACTGCTGCCTCACAGCCCAGGGACCTGGGTTAGCACTGCTGTCTCACAGTGCCAGCGACCCAGGTTAGCACTGCTGCCTCACAGTGCCAGGGACCCGGGTTAACACTGCTGCTTCACAGTGCCAGGGACCTGGGTTAACACTGCTGCCTCACAGTGCCAGGGACCCGGGTAAACACTGCTGTCTCACAGAGCCAGGGACCCGGGTTAACACTGCTGTCTCACAGTGCCAGGGACCCGGGTTAACACTGCTGCCTCACAGTGCCAGGGACCCGGGTAAACACTGCTGTCTCACAGAGCCAGGGACCCGGGTTAACACTGCTGTCTCACATTGCCAGGGACCCGGGTTAACACTGCTACCTCACAACCCAGGGGCCCGGGTTAGCACTGCTGCCTCACATTGCCAGGGACCCGGGTTCACACTGCTGTCTCACAGTGCCAGGGACCCAGGTTAGCAATGCTGTCTCACAGTGCCAGGGACCCGGGTTAGCACTGCTGCCTCACAGTGCCAGGGACCCGGGTTAACACTGCTGTCTCACAGTGCCAGGGACCATGGTTAACACTGCTGCCTCACAGCCCAGGGACATGGGTTAGCACTGCTGTCTCACAGTGCCAGGGACCCGGGTTAACACTGCTGTCTCACAGTGCCAGGGACCCGGGTTAACACTGCTGTCTCACAGTGCCAGGGACCCAGGTTAGCACTGCTGCCTCACAGTGCCAGGGACCCGGGTTAACACTGCTGCCTCACAGTGCCATGGACCCGGGTTAACACTGCTGCCTCACAGAGCCAGGGACCCGGGTTAACACTGCTGTCTCACCGTGCCAGGGCCCCTGGTTAACACTGCTGCCTCACAGTGCCAGGGACCTGGGTTAGCACTACTGCCTCACAATGCCAGGGACCTGGGTTAGCACTGCTGCCTCACTGTGCCAGGGACCCGGGTTAACACTGCTGCCTCACAGTGCCAGGGACCGGGTTAACACTGCTGCCTCACAGTGCCAGGGACCCGGGTTAGCACTGCTGTCTCACAGTGCCAGGGACCCGGGTAAACACTGCTGTCTCACAGTGCCAGGGACCCGGGATAGCACTGCTGCCTCACAGTGCCAGGGACCCGGGTTAACACTGCTGCCTCACAGTGCCAGGGTCCCGGGTTAACACTGCTGCCTCACAGTGCCAGGGATCCGGGTTAACACTGCTGTCTCACAGTGCCAGGAGCCTGGGTTAGCACTGCTGCCTCACAGCCCAGGGACCCAGGTTAACACTGCTGTCTCACAGTGCCAGGGACCCGGGTTAACACTGCTGTCTCACAGTGCCAGGAGCCTGGGTTAACACTGCTACCTCACAACCCAGGGACCCGGGTTAACACTGCTACCTCACAACCCAGGGACCCGGGTTAGCACTGCTGCCTCACAGTGCCAGGGACCCGGGTTAACACTGCTGTCTCACAGTGCCAGGAGCCTGGGTTAACACTGCTACCTCACAACCCAGGGACCCGGGTTAACACTGCTACCTCACAACCCAGGGACCCGGGTTAGCACTGCTGCCTCACAGTGCCAGGGACCCGGGTTAACACTGCTACCTCACAGAGCCAGGGACCCGGGTTAACACTGCTGTCTCACATTGCCAGGGACCCGGGTTAACACTGCTGTCTCACAGTGCCAGGGACCCGGGTTAACACTGCTGTCTCACAGTGCCAGGGACCCGGGTTAGCACTGCTGCCTCACAGTGCCAGGGACCATGGTTAACACTGCTGCCTCACAGCCCAGGGACATGGGTTAGCACTGCTGCCTCACTGTGCCAGGGACCGGGTTAACACTGCTGTCTCACAGTGCCAGGGACCCGGGTTAGCACTGCTGCCTCACAGCCCAGGGACCTGGGTTAGCACTGCTGCCTCACAGTGCCAGGGACCCGGGTTAACACTGCTACCTCACAGTGCCATGGACCCGGGTTAGCACTGCTGCCTCACAGTACCAGGGACCCGGGTTAACACTGCTGTCTCACAGAGCCAGGGATCCGGGTTAACACTGCTGCCTCACAGTGCCAGGGACCCGGGTTAACACTGCTGTCTCACAGAGCCAGGGACCCGGGTTAACACTGCTGTCTCACAGTGCCAGGGACCCGGGTTAACACTGCTGCCTCACAGTGCCAGGGACCTGGGTTAGCACTACTGCCTCACAATGCCAGGGACCTGGGTTAGCACTGCTGCCTCACAGTGCCAGGGACCCGGGTTAACACTGCTGCCTCACAACCCAGGGACCTGGGTTAGCACTGCTGCCTCACAGTGCCATGGACCCGGGTTAGCAATGCTGCCTCACAGTGCCAGGGACCCGGGTTAGCACTGCTGCCTCACAGTGCCAGGGACCCGGGTTAGCACTGGTCTCTCACAGTGCCAGGGACCCGGGTTAGCACTGCTGCCTCACAGACCCAGGGACCCGGGTTAACACTGCTGTGTCACAGTGCCAGGGACCCGGGTTAACACTGCTGCCTCACAGTGCCAGGGACCCGGGTTAACACTGCTGTGTCACAGTGCCATGGACCCGGGTTAGCACTGCTGCCTCACAGTGCCAGGGACCCGGGTTAACACTGCTGCCTCACAGTGCCAGGAACCCGGGTTAGCACTGCTGCCTCACAGTGCCAGGGAACCGGGTTAGCACTGCTGCCTCACAGTAGCAGGGACCCAGGTTAGCACTGCTGCCTCACAGTGCCAGGGACCCGGGTTAACACTGCTGCCTCACAGTGCCAGGGACCCGGGTTAACACTGCTGTCTCACAGTGCCAGGGTCCCGGGTTAACACTGCTGCCTCACAGTGCCAGGGACCCGGGTTAGCACTGCTGCCTCACAGTGCCAGGGACCCGGGTTAACACTGCTGTCTCACAGTGCCAGGGACCCAGGTTAGCACTACTGCCTCACAGTGCCAGGGACCCGGGTTAACACTGCTGTCTCACAGCGCCAGGGACCCGGGTTAACACTGCTGCCTCACAGTGCCAGGGACCCGGGGTTAACACTGCTGTCTCACAGTGCCGGGGACCCGGGGTTAACACTGCTGTCTCACAGTGCCAGGGACCCGGGTTAGCACTGCTGTCTCACAGTGCCAGGGACCCGGGTTAACACTGCTGTCTCACAGTGCCAGGGACCCGGGTTAACACTGCTGTCTCACAGTGCCGGGGACCCGGGGTTAACACTGCTGTCTCACAGTGCCAGGGACCCGGGTTAGCACTGCTGCCTCACAGTGCCAGGGACCCAGGTTCACTTCCAGCCTCGGGTCACTGTCTGTGTGGAGTTTGTATGCTCTCCCCATGTCTGTGTGGGTTTCCTCCCACAGTTCGAAGATGTACAGGTTCGGGGGAATGGCCATGCTAAATTGCCCCTTAGTGTCCAACGGTTAGATGGGGTTATGGCGATAGGCAGCAGAAGAAGGTCGGGTGCTCTTTCGGAGGGTCAGTACAGACATGACGGGTCGAATGGCCTCCTGCTGCATTTAAGGGATTTTTTGTAAAAACCTACTATCCACATGTGAGGTGGGGTTAATGATTAAAACACAGAGAATTATTCCAACGTTCAGATTATCAAACGTAACAAAGCTGAGAACACCGAGGTGCAAAAACGGTTAGTGGACGTCATATATACACCTTCAAACTGCTGTGGTGATGTTGGGGAATGGCATTAAACAGGGCATTAGAGACATGCGATAAAGGAACATCTGTAATTATGGGTGACTTTAATCAGCATTTAGATTGGGCAAATCACAATATCATAGAGGAGGAATTCCTGGAGTGTGTCCGAGATGGTGTTCTGGACCAATACAGTGAGGGACCATCTAGAGAACAGGCCATCCTAGACTGGGTATTGTGTAATGAGAACGGAATAATGGCCAATCTAGTTGTGTGAGGCCCCTTGGGGATGAGCGACCAGAATACAAAGAACAATACAGCACAGGAACAGGCCCTTCAGCCCTCCACGCCTGTACCGGTCATGATACCGACCTTTGCCAAGTGACAGAATTGTTTGCCAAGATGGAGAATGACATCATTGAATCTGAGATTTGGGCCCTGAATCACGATGATGGTACGAGGCCGAATTGACTTTGATCGATTGGGGAATATTGCTTAAAGGGATGGCATTGCTTAGGCAATGGCAAACATTCAAGGAGCGCATGGGGGGAACTGCGACAATTGTTTATTCCTGTCTGGCCCAAACAGGAAAGGTGGCCAATCCATGACTTACAAGGGAAATTAGAGATAGTATTCGATACAAGGAAGAAGCATTCAAATTGGGTAAGTAAAACAACAGGTTTGAGAATTGGGATCTGTTTAGAATTCAACAAAGAAGGACCAAGGGATTGATTAAGAAGGGGAAAATAGAGTACGAGAGTAAGCTTGTAGGGAACGTAAAAACTGACTGTAAATGTTTCTATAGGTATGTGAAGAGAAAACGATTGGTGAAGACAAATGTAGGTCCCTTACAGTCAGAAACGGGAATAATGGGGGGTGGGAAGAGGGGGGGGGGGGGGTAAAGAATTGGCTGACTAACTAAACACATACTTTGGTTCCGTCTTCACAAACGAGGCCAGGAATTTTGGGGAATGGCGGGTTTAGTGAGAGGGAGGAACTGAAGGAGATCAATAATAGCAGAGAAATAGGGCTGGATTCTCCGCCCCGCGCCACCTTTCTGCGCCGACTGGCCGGCGGGATTCTCCGTTACGCCAGCTGGTTTCCCGTTGTGGGGCAGCCCCACGCAGTCGGGAAACCCCCGGGAGCCGCAAAACAGAGAATCCCCCCGGCAGAGAATCCCACCCCATGGCATTGGGGAAATTGATGGGATTGAAAGCTGATAAATCCATAGGACCTGATAATCTACATGGTCGACTAGAAATAGTGGATATATAGGTGGTCATCTTCCAGGATTCTATAGACTCTGGAACAGTTACTCCAGATTGGAGCGTAGCGTCCACCTCCCCCCCCCCCCCCCCCCCCCAGCAGGGCCACCCTCCCCAGGCAGTGCCCCCCCCCCCAGGCAGTGCCCCCCCAGGCAGTGCCCCCTCCCAAGGCAGTGCCCCCTCCCCAGGCAGTGCCCCCTCCCCAGGCAGTGCCCCCTCCCCAGGCAGTGCCCCCCCCAGGCAGTGCCCCCTCCCCCCGCAGTGCCCCCCCCAGGCAGTGCCCCCTCCCCCCGCAGTGCCCCCCCCCGCAGTGCCCCCCCCAGGCAGTGCCCCCCTCCCCAGGCAGTGCCCCCTCCCCCCGCAGTGCCCCCCCCCACAGTGCCCCCCCCCAGGCAGTGCCTCCCCAGGCAGTGCCCCCCCCAGGCAGTGCCTCCCCAGGCAGTGCCCCCCCGGGAAGTGCCCCCCCCAGGCAGTGCCCCCCCCCAGGCAGTGCCCCCCCGGGCAGTGCCCCCCCAGGCAGTGCCCCCCCGGGCAGTGCCCCCCCAGGCAGTGCCCCCCCAGGCAGTGCCACCCTCCCCCCGCAGTGCCCCCCCAGGCAGTGCCTCCCCAGGCAGTGCCCCCCCGGGCAGTGCCCCCCCCAGGCAGTGCCCCCCCCAGGCAGTGCCACCCTCCCCCCGCAGTGCCCCCCCAGGCAGTGCCCCCTCCCCCCGCAGTGCCCCCCCCCCCCCAGGCAGTGCCCCCTCCCATCCCCCAGGCAGTGCCACCCTCCCACCCCCCGTGCAGTGCCATAATTGATGGAATGACATGTGGGTCAGAGGAGGGGCAGATTTATTTCCCAGAATGTTGGGGGTGAACCCGGTGAGGTTCTCTATCTGGTCACCGAGGCAGCTGGTTTTAAATTGTCGATTGTTTGAGTTGATTGGATTTAAACCCTCCCACTGGGATTTGATCTCTTGATTCTGGGTCATTAATCTGGGACCCGCGATTACACCCTGGGCAAGGGTGTGATTTACCCCACATTGCAGTCAGCTGGCATTGTGCATTCACACCAATCCGCCCTGGCAGTTGTGAATTCACACCAATCCGCCCTGGCAGTTGTGAATTCACACCAATCCGCCCTGGCAGTTGTGAATCCCATCGGTGTGAATTCACACCAATCCGCCCTGGCAGTTGTGAATTCACACCAATCCGCCCTGGCAGTTGTGAATTCACACCAATCCGCCCTGGCAGTTGTGAATTCACACCAATCCGCCCTGGCAGTTGTGAATTCACACCAATCCGCCCTGGCAGTTGTGAATTCACACCAATCCGCCCTGGCAGTTGTGAATTCACACCAATCCGCCCTGGCAGTTGTGAATTCACACCAATCCGCCCTGGCAGTTGTGAATTCACACCAATCCGCCCTGGCAGTTGTGAATTCACACCAATCTGCCCTGGCAGTTGTGAATTCACACCAATCCGCCCTGGCTCTCAGTGGTTCAGGCAGCTGGGGGTGATTCACACCCTGGAATGTTACACAAATGTTTTTGCAAGGACTCAGACTCCAACATGTCTGAACCTGAAAGCTGTGAGGCAGCTTCACCCAGAGCAGTTTAAACCTTCCACACAGGCTGGGCTGGAGACACTGGAAGGGGCAGAGTGAAGCTGATAGACCCCCTCCTCAGCCCAACAGGCAAACTCTTCACAATCTCCCAGCCACAGGAGCCGGGAAAGCCCCATTCCTGAATGGGGCAGACCCAGCCCCAAAGCCCCAAAGCCCCAAGCCAACTCCTGGGGCTCAGAGTCCCTGACTCACCTGTCAGATTGAGGGTCAGAAAGAGGAGACAGGCTGCTGTCTGGGGCCACATGAAGCTGCGAGGCGGCTCCGAGTCGACCCGCTCTTCAATCTGGAGTCAATGTGAAGCGAGGAGGTGAAACCCGGAGCAGATCTGCAGCAAAGCAACTCCCAGGCACTCAGCCAAAGGGAGGAGCTTCCTTCAAACGTCCAACAAAACTTTAACCCAAATATTTGCTGCAATTGCCATTGGCGATGTGGATCTGGCATCAGGTCAATTCCACCCGAGGTTTCTTCCAAACATTTTGTATTGTACAAAATATATTTATTGCGAAATTAAAAGGTTGAATCAAAGGAAAGACTTTGAATAATTTCAGTGCAGAATTCAGCCAATCTGAGTCAGGGGGTAATGATTAAACCAGGAAGTGTTCATGGGGAATATCACCCAGATTCCTGACTCAAAACCTGAGACTCTCACAGTCAAATATCTCAGTAACCTCAGTCAGCATCTCCCTCCCTCAGTCAGCATCTCCCTCCCTCAGTCAGCATCTCCCTCCCTCAGTCAGCATCTCCCTCCCTCAGTCAGCATCTCCCGTCCCTCAGTCAGCATCTCCCTCCCTCAGTCAGCATCTCCCTCCCTCAGTCAGCATCTCCCTCCCTCAGTCAGCATCTCCCTCCCTCAGTCAGCATCTCCCGTCCCTCAGTCAGCATCTCCCTCCCTCAGTCAGCATCTCCGTCCCTCAGTCAGCATCTCCCTCCCTCAGTCAGCATCTCCCTCCCTCAGTCAGCATCTCCCTCCCTCAGTCAGCATCTCCCTCCCTCAGTCAGCATCTCCCTCCCTCAGTCAGCATCCCCGTCCCTCAGTCAGCATCTCCCTCCCTCAGTCAGCATCTCCCTCCCTCAGTCAGCATCTCCCGTCCCTCAGTCAGCATCTCCCTCCCTCAGTCAGCATCTCCCTCCCTCAGTCAGCATCTCCCTCCCTCAGTCAGCATCTCCCTCCCTCAGTCAGCATCTCCCTCCCTCAGTCAGCATCTCCCTCCCTCAGTCAGCATCTCCCTCCCTCAGTCAGCATCTCCCTCCCTCAGTCAGCATCTCCCTCCCTCAGTCAGCATCTCCCTCCCTCAGTCAGCATCTCCCTCCCTCAGTCAGCAGCTCCCTCCCTCAGTCAGCATCTCCCTCCCTCAGTCAGCATCTCCCTCCCACAGTGAGCATCTCCCTCCCTCAGTCAGCATCTCCCTCCCTCAGTCAGCATCTCCCTCCCTCAGTCAGCATCTCCCTCCCTCAGTCAGCATCTCCCTCCCTCAGTCAGCATCTCCCTCCCTCAGTCAGCATCTCCCTCCCTCAGTCAGCATCTCCCTCCCTCAGTCAGCTCCCCGTCCCTCAGTCAGCATCTCCCTCCCTCAGTCAGCATCTCCCTCCCTCAGTCAGCATCTCCCTCCCTCAGTCAGCATCTCCCTCCCTCAGTCAGCATCTCCCTCCCTCAGTCAGCATCTCCCTCCCTCAGTCAGCATCTCCCTCCCTCAGTCAGCATCTCCCTCCCTCAGTCACCATCTCCCTCCCTCAGTCAGCATCTCCCTCCCTCAGTCAGCATCTCCCTCCCTCAGTCAGCATCTCCCTCCCTCAGTCAGCATCTCCCTCCCTCAGTCAGCATCTCCCTCCCTCAGTCAGCATCTCCCTCCCTCAGTCAGCATCTCCCTCCCTCAGTCAGCATCTCCCTCCCTCAGTCAGCATCTCCGTCCCTCAGTCAGCATCTCCCTCCCTCAGTCAGCATCTCCCTCCCTCAGTCAGCATCTCCGTCCCTCAGTCAGCATCTCCCTCCCTCAGTCAGCATCTCCCTCCCTCAGTCAGCATCTCCCTCCCTCAGTCAGCATCTCCCTCCCTCAGTCAGCATCTCCCTCCCTCAGTCAGCATCTCCCTCCCTCATTCAGCTCCCCGTCCCTCAGTCAGCATCTCCCGTCCCTCAGTCAGCATCTCCCTCCCTCAGTCAGCTCCCCGTCCCTCAGTCAGCATCTCCCTCCCTCAGTCAGCATCTCCCTCCCTCAGTCAGCATCTCCCTCCCTCAGTCAGCATCTCCCTCCCTCAGTCAGCTCCCCGTCCCTCAGTCAGCATCTCCCTCCCTCAGTCAGCATCTCCGTCCCTCAGTCAGCATCTCCCTCCCTCAGTCAGCATCTCCCTCCCTCAGTCAGCATCTCCCTCCCTCAGTCAGCATCTCCCTCCCTCAGTCAGCTCCCCCTCCCTCAGTCAGCATCTCCCTCCCTCAGTCAGCATCTCCCTCCCTCAGTCAGCTCCCCGACCCTCAGTCAGCATCTCCCTCCCTCAGTCAGCATCTCCCTCCCTCAGTCAGCATCTCCGACCCTCAGTCAGCATCTCCCTCCCTCAGTCAGCATCTCCCTCCCTCAGTCAGCATCTCCCTCCCTCAGTCAGCATCTCCCTCCCTCAGTCAGCATCTCCCTCCCTCAGTCAGCATCTCCCTCCCGTCAGTCAGCATCTCCCTCCCTCAGTCAGCATCTCCCTCCCTCAGTCAGCATCTCCCTCCCTCAGTCAGCATCTCCCTCCCTCAGTCAGCTCCTCGTCCCTCAGTCAGCATCTCCCTCCCTCAGTCAGCATCTCCCTCCCTCAGTCAGCATCTCCCTCCCTCAGTCAGCATCTCCCTCCCTCAGTCAGCATCTCCCTCCCTCAGTCAGCATCTCCCTCCCTCAGTCAGCATCTCCCTCCCTCAGTCAGCATCTCCCTCCCTCAGTCAGCATCTCCCTCCCTCAGTCAGCATCTCCCTCCCTCAGTCAGCATCTCCCTCCCTCAGTCAGCATCTCCCTCCCTCAGTCAGCATCTCCCTCCCTCAGTCAGCATCTCCCGTCCCTCAGTCAGCATCTCCCTCCCTCCGTCAGCATCTCCCTCCCTCAGTCAGCTCCTCGTCCCTCAGTCAGCATCTCCCTCCCTCAGTCAGCATCTCCCTCCCTCAGTCAGCATCTCCCTCCCTCAGTCAGCATCTCCCGTCCCTCAGTCAGCATCTCCCTCCCTCAGTCAGCATCTCCCTCCCTCAGTCAGCATCTCCCTCCCTCAGTCAGCTCCCTGTCCCTCAGTCAGCATCTCCCTCCCTCAGTCAGCATCTCCCTCCCTCAGTCAGCATCTCCCGACCCTCAGTCAGCATCTCCGTCCCTCAGTCAGCATCTCCCTCCCTCAGTCAGCATCTCCCTCCCTCAGTCAGCATCTCCCTCCCTCAGTCAGCATCTCCGTCCCTCAGTCAGCATCTCCCTCCCTCAGTCAGCATCTCCCTCCCTCAGTCAGCATCTCCCTCCCTCAGTCAGCATCTCCCTCCCTCAGTCAGCTCCCTGTCCCTCAGTCAGCATCTCCCTCCCTCAGTCAGCATCTCCCTCCCTCAGTCAGCATCTCCCTCCCTCAGTCAGCATCTCCCGTCCCTCAGTCAGCATCTCCCTCCCTCAGTCAGCATCTCCCTCCCTCAGTCAGCATCTCCCTCCCTCAGTCAGCATCTCCCTCCCTCAGTCAGCATCTCCCTCCCTCAGTCAGCTCCTCCGTCCCTCAGTCAGCATCTCCCTCCCTCAGTCAGCATCTCCCTCCCTCAGTCAGCTCCTCGTCCCTCAGTCAGCATCTCCCTCCCTCAGTCAGCATCTCCCTCCCTCAGTCAGCATCTCCCTCCCTCAGTCAGCATCTCCCTCCCTCAGTCAGCATCTCCCTCCCTCAGTCAGCATCTCCGTCCCTCAGTCAGCATCTCCCTCCCTCAGTCAGCATCTCCCTCCCTCAGTCAGCATCTCCCTCCCTCAGTCAGCTCCTCGTCCCTCAGTCAGCATCTCCGTCCCTCAGTCAGCATCTCCGTCCCTCAGTCAGCATCTCCCTCCCTCAGTCAGCTCCTCGTCCCTCAGTCAGCATCTCCCTCCCTCAGTCAGCATCTCCCTCCCTCAGTCAGCATCTCCCTCCCTCAGTCAGCATCTCCCTCCCTCAGTCAGCATCTCCCTCCCTCAGTCAGCATCTCCGTCCCTCAGTCAGCATCTCCCTCCCTCAGTCAGCATCTCCCTCCCTCAGTCAGCATCTCCCTCCCTCCGTCAGCATCTCCCTCCCTCAGTCAGCATCTCCCTCCCTCAGTCAGCATCTCCCTCCCTCAGTCAGCATCTCCCTCCCTCAGTCAGCATCTCCCTCCCTCAGTCAGCATCTCCCTCCCTCAGTCAGCATCTCCCTCCCTCAGTCAGCATCTCCCTCCCTCAGTCAGCATCTCCCTCCCTCAGTCAGCATCTCCGACCCTCAGTCAGCATCTCCGTCCCTCAGTCAGCATCTCCCGTCCCTCAGTCAGCATCTCCCTCCCTCAGTCAGCATCTCCCTCCCTCAGTCAGCATCTCCCTCCCTCAGTCAGCATCTCCCTCCCTCAGTCATCATCTCCCTCCCTCAGTCAGCATCTCCCTCCCTCAGTCAGCTCCCCGTCCCTCAGTCAGCATCTCCCTCCCTCAGTCAGCTCCCCGTCCCTCAGTCAGCATCTCCCTCCCTCAGTCAGCATCTCCCTCCCTCATTCAGCATCTCCCTCCCTCAGTCAGCATCTCCCTCCCTCAGTCAGCATCTCCCTCCCTCATTCAGCATCTCCCTCCCTCAGTCAGCATCTCCCTCCCTCAGTCAGCATCTCCCTCCCTCAGTCAGCATCTCCCTCCCTCAGTCAGCTCCCCGTCCCTCAGTCAGCATCTCCCTCCCTCAGTCAGCATCTCCGTCCCTCAGTCAGCATCTCCCTCCCTCAGTCAGCATCTCCCTCCCTCAGTCAGCATCTCCCTCCCTCAGTCAGCATCTCCCTCCCTCAGTCAGCATCTCCCTCCCTCAGTCAGCATCTCCCTCCCTCAGTCAGCATCTCCCTCCCTCAGTCAGCAGCTCCCTCCCTCAGTCAGCATCTCCCTCCCTCAGTCAGCATCTCAGTCCCTCAGTCAGCATCTCCCTCCCTCAGTCAGCATCTCCCTCCCTCAGTCAGCATCTCCCTCCCTCAGTCAGCTCCCCGTCCCTCAGTCAGCATCTCCCGTCCCTCAGTCAGCATCTCCGTCCCTCAGTCAGCATCTCCCTCCCTCAGTCAGCATCTCCCTCCCTCAGTCAGCATCTCCCTCCCTCAGTCAGCATCTCCCTCCCTCAGTCAGCATCTCCCTCCCTCAGTCAGCATCTCCGTGTCCTGGGGGTTGATGAACCATCGGGGACTTACCGGGGAGCTGTTTTCTGGTAGCCAGCGGATGTCGGGCGAGTACTCTGTTGACCGGTTTAAGAAACTGTCCTTTCAGCTTATCCATGGCCGGATCGTAATCTTTTTCCTCCCTGATCATCGCGTAGGCCGCCATGCCCACGCTGGAGTGGAGGATGTGAAGCTTCTGTGCCATGGTGGTGGGGGGGGCTGTTTGCAGACGCCAGGTATCCCTCGAAACATGCCAGCCAATGTTTAAAGATTTCTGAAGTGTTCGGAGTTTGCGGGCTGATGCTGAGGCATTCGGGCTTGATCCGGAACTCCATCTTCAAAATTCTAGCTTATTAAATTGATGAGCCATCAATCGGACGAGAGACGAGTTGCTGTACAAGAGTTAGGCTTTAATAAGCTGGAAGTTAGCCCTGCGGTCGACTACAGTAAATGGCCGACCGCCGGGCATTCTGGGTATTTATACCTCGCTCTGGAGGCGGGGTTAACTCAGCCTCTCGACCAATCGGGGAGCCGTCACATGACTGGTCTCAACCAATCGGTCAAGAGGCACATGACCGACCAGGGCCAATGGTAAGCCAGTGTTCTGCACCAATGGCAGACAGCTATGCTAATCATATCACCACAGGGCTTAAACAAACAAATTCATGGCCCTTGAGTGCAAGTTCCAAGTAAAATAAAACGGCCCTCCTGCTGATTAACTTCTGTCTCTCCCCATCTTCCTCCCCATTCCCTAACCCCGTGATTCTTTTGATTCAGAGTTGCCGGAGGGCGGGATCGATGGGCTGGTTAGACAGGCAGAACATTGGCAAATGGAATTTAACCCTGAAAAGTGTGAGGTGATGCAATCTGGGAAGATACAATGAATGGTCAGAGCCTAGGAAGTACAGAGGATCAGAGAGATCTGGGTCTGCAGGTTCACAGATCTCTGAACAGGACAGGTAGATAAGGTGGTTAAGAAGGCTGATGGGATTCTTGCCTTTATTAACCGAGACATTGGATATAAAAGCAGGGAGATTATGCTGGAGCTATACAAAACGCTGGTCAAGCCACAGTTGGAGTATTGTGTGCATGTTCTGGTCACCACACTATAGGAAGTGATTGTACTGGGGAGGGTGCAGAGGAGATTCACCAGGATGTTGTCTGGCTGGACCGTTTCAGTCATAAAGAGAGACTGGTTAGAACATAGAACATAGAACAGTACAGCACAGAACAGGCCCTTCAGCCCTCGATGTTGTGCCGAGCAATGATCACCCTACTCAAACCCACGTATCCACCCTATACCCGTAACCCAACAACCCCCCCTTAACCTTACTTTAATTAGGACACTACGGGCAATTTAGCAAGGCCAATCCACCTAACCCGCACATCTTTGGACTGTGGGAGGAAACCGGAGCACCCGGAGGAAACCCACGCACACACGGGGAGGACGTGCAGACTCCGCACAGACAGTGACCCAGCCGGGAATCGAACCTGGGACCCTGGAGCTGTGAAGCATTTATGCTAACCACCATGCTACCCTGCTGCCCCGGGCTGGAGTTGTTTTCCTTGGAGCGGAGAAGGCTGAGGGAGGATATGATTGAGGTGTATAAAATTATGAGGGACGTGGATAGGGTGGGCAGGAAGAAGGTTTTGCCCCTTCAGGGAGGGGTCAAAACCAGGAGACACAGATCGAAGGTGAGGGACAGGAGATTTAGAGGGGATGTGAGGGAAAACCTTTTCACCCAGAGGGTGGTGGGAGTCTGGAACTCGCTGCCTGAAAGGGGGGTGGAGGCAGAGACCCTCAGAACATTGAAGTATTTAGCTGAGCAGTTGGAACTCAATAGTTTACAAGGCTGTGGGACAGACGCTTGATCACCAGTGCGACACAATAGGATGGGAATAGAGGGATACGGACCTAGGAAGTGTAGAAGATTGTAGTTTAGTTGGGCAGCATGGGCGGCACAGGCTTGGAGGGCCGAAGGGCCTCTTCCTGTGTGTGGTGAATGTAACTTGGTAATTCACACTGTATCTTTGTAATCGCAGTAGCGTTATCCGACCACTAGGGGGCGTAGCTCTGGGAATGCTCAGGAGTTTTTACGGGGCTCCACCCTTGGAGGGAAATGCTGTTTGCAGCGTCGGCCCTAGGGTTGCTGGCGACCCGGGGAAGCGATGGAGGGGGGGGGGGGGCGGACGGAGGGGGGGGGGGGCGGACGGAGGGGGGGGGGGGGGGACGGAGGGGGGGGGCGGACGGAGGGGGGGGGGACGAGGGGGGGGGCGGCGGGAGGGCGGCCACCGCGCATGCGCTGGTTGGCACCGGCCCAACTGCGCATGCGCGGGACCTGAGTCTCTGGCGCCCCCTAGCACATGGCGCCCTGGGCGACTGCCCGAGTTGCCGGTACCTTGGGCCGGCCCTGCCTGTTTGAGGATGTGGGATGTGATGTGCTGAACCCTTAGGGACAGGGAGGTTTCTGAAGGGAACCTATGCTCACCAGTTGTTGTTGTGCTGTGATGCCAGCAGGGGGTGGTGTTTCCTGAAAATTCATTTAATGCAGAGCAGCACTGCCCCCTGCTGTCTACTCATTGCACCCACAGGAGTTTGGCCACCATTTGGAGTCAACTTTCAAACTTTATAAAAGTGCCAACTGGTGCCATTTAAGATGGGCCTAGTCCTAATTGCACATGACCACTAGAATCAGATGCGTTTTTACAACAATCCATCAGATTCATGGCTATTGGTGAGATTGGTTTGAATTCCAAAGTCAGCACGTGGCGCAGTGGTTAGCACTGCTGCCTCACGGCACCGAAGTCCCAGGATCGATCCCGGCTGCGTGTCACTGTCCGTGTGGAGTTTGCACATTCTCCCCGTGTCTGTGTGGGTCTCACCCCCACCCCGAACCCCTCGATTAGATTCCAGTCTGTAACTCACTCCCGGGTATCTGTTATTCTATAAATAAACCACCCCGAACCCCTCGATTAGATTCCAGTCTGTAACTCACAGGTATCTGTTATTCTATATATAAACTACCCTGAACCCCTCGATTAGATTCCAGTCTGTAACTCACTCCTGGGTACCTGTTATTCTATATATAAACACCCCGAACCCCTCGATTAGATTCCAGTCTGTAACGCACTCCCGGGTATCTGTATTCTATATATAACCACCCTGAACCCCTCGATTAGATTCCAGACTGTAACTCACTCCCGGGTATCTGTTATTCTATATATAAACCACCCTGAACCCCTCGATTAGATTTCAGTCTGTAACTCACTCCCGGGTATCTGTTATTCTATATATAAACCACCCTGAACCCCTCGATTAGATTCCAGACTGTAACTCACTCCCGGGTATCTGTTATTCTATATATAAACCACCCTGAACCCCTCGATTAGATTCCAGACTGTAACTCACTCCCGGGTATCTGTTATTCTATATATAAACCACCCTGAACCCCTCGATTAGATTCCAGTCTGTACTCACTCCCGGGTATCTGTTATTCTATATATAAACCATCCCGAACACCTCGATTAGATTCCAGTCTGTAACTCACTCCCGGGTATCTGTTATTTTAGATTTGTTTACATGGATTTGAACACTGAGAAAGTATTGTTTAGTTTGGAAGGTATGTATGGAAACTCTAGACTGCGGAGGGAGTTAGTTTGCAGCTTTTTGTATCTGGGTTGAGTTGTTGGTGACGAGTTTGTGGTCTGATCTCGTCTCTTTGCTCCAGCTCTTGTTTCCTGTTCAATATGCAGAAACTCAACAACAGCAGCTCGTACGCTGCAAACCGGAGCAAACTAGAGGGACGGTTACAGACTCATACATCCCGAGATACAATCTGCTTAAACTCAGTCAACCTCTCTTAATGTTTCTTTTCCACTTTCTGATAGTTTAAAACAAACTTTCAGCGTTTGACCAGGTGAAGAGAAGCAAGTCAGATTCTGCCAGTCTATCTGACTGTCGAGATGAAGAGAATATTATCCACATTGGTCACAATCTCATTGCTATTCGGTGAGTTCAGCTTCTGCTCAGCATGAAGATTGAGACAAATAATTTTTTGCACCTTTGTTGGGTTAATATTGTTGATTAATTTTAATCAGTGCTGCACTGTCAGAGGGTCAGTACTGAGGGAGTGCCGCACTGTCAGAAGGGTCAGTACTGAGGGAGTGCCGCACTGTCAGAGGGTCAGTACTGAGGGAGTGCCGCACTGTCAGAGGGTCAGTACTGAGGGAGTGCTGCACTGTCAGAGGGTCAGTACTGAGGGAGTGCCGCACTGTCAGAGGGTCAGTACTGAGGGAGTGCCGCACTGTCAGAGGGTCAGTACTGAGGGAGTGCTGCGCTGTCAGAGGGTCAGTACTGAGGGAGTGCGGCACTGTCAGAGGGTCAGTACTGAGGGAGTGCCGCACTGTCAGAGGGTCAGTACTGAGGGAGTGCTGCACTGTCAGAGGGTCAGTACTGAGGGAGTGCTGCACTGTCAGAGGGTCAGTACTGAGGGAGTGCCGCACTGTCAGAGGGTCAGTACTGAGGGAGTGCTGCACTGTCAAAGGGTCAGTACTGAAGGAGTGCCGCACTGTCAGAGGGTCAGTACTGAGGGGGTGCCGCACTGTCAGAGGGTCAGTACTGAGGGAGTGCTGCACTGGCAGAGGGTCAGTACTGAAGGAGTGCCGCACTGTCAGAGGGTCAGTACTGAGGGAGTGCTGCACTGTCAGAGGGTCAGTACTGAGGGAGTGCCGCACTGTCAGAGGGTCAGTGCTGAGGGAGCGCCGCACTGTTGGATGTGCCACCTCTTTGCTAGCCTTGTCTACCCTCTCAGGGTGATTTAGAATATGCTATGGTGCTATTGCAAAAAGAAGAGGCGATCTCCTGATGTCCTGGCCATCATTTATAAGTTTTTATTTTTATTTTTTTATGAATTTAGGGTACCCAATTCATTTTTTCCAATTAAGGGGCAATTTAGATATTTTACTTTGAATAGAGTGTTTTGCTGTTGACAATTTTGCTGACTTGCTGCCTCTCCTGATGCCGGGGAGGGGCAGGGGGAGGGTGCGGAGACCCCCCCAATATGTAAAAGTTGTTGAAAAATTAAAAATGTTGCTAAGTTTACTTCTTTCCATTGTTCCAGGTGTCACAGCCGCCGAGGCAGAGGGTGAGTAAACTTTAATCAAACAAATTCTGAAATTGTTTCATGGTGAGAAAATAGTCCTGATTCAGACTTTGTTTATTTTGTAGGTAAAGTGACAATTGATGGAACCTCAGTCATCTTACATTGTCCCCAAATCTTCAAGGCTGACAGTATTTCCTGGTATAAAATCGATAAAGACGGAAATGAAAAGGTTGAAGGAGGAAATGGATACGAATTCACAATACTTGATTACAGTGAATCTGATGATGGGGGATATGGATGTAAAGATGCTGCATCAAAGTACAAGTTTTACATCAAAGTGAAAGGTAATTCCTGATTCATGGACAAGTTTAGAAATGAGATTGTAAATGTGAAAGGGGACATACAGTAAATGTTGGCAGTGAAGAGTCTGGTTGGAAAAACAGGTTTCCAGTTTAATCAGATTTGACCTCAGCTAATTTACCGGATCGTCTTTGAGTTTCTTTTTTATTAATAAATTCAGAGTGCCCAATTCAATTTTTCCAATTAAGGGGCAATTTAGCATGGCCAATCCACCTACCCTGCACATCTTTTGGGTTGTGGGTGTGAAGCCCACGCAGACACGGGGAGAATGTGCAAACTCCACACGGACAGTGACCCAGGGCCGGGATTCGAACCCGGGTCCTCAGCGCCGTAGGCAGCAATGCTAACCACTAGGCCACCATGCTGCCCTGTCTTTCAGTTTCTTGATGATCTGTTTGGTTTATTCACCTTTCTGCTATCACACATGTTCCTGTAATTCTTTTACATCCTCTGGATCTTCCAAATGAGCAACTTGATACGGCAACACAGTTTCTGATTTCAGGGAAGTGCCCTGTGCTGTCCTTGAACTCTCTCACCACTGATCTCTGCATCTATCCAATGATAATAGTTCTTCATGGCATATTCAATTGAACTGTACTGGGAGTTGGAGACAGGCCTTGCTGCTGAGAATTTTCTTCAATCTTGGGACTTGTTTAGATTCTTGTTGATTCTGGAGATCACGGTGAAGCACATGTTCCCAGTCACCTGGACCAGTGCTTGGAATCATGGCCATGATCGGAGTGTGAGGCGACACAGGTTTTGCTCCAGAATTGGATTGGATTGGATTTGTTTATTGTCACGTGTACCGAGAAAAGTATTTTTCAGCGAGTAGCTCAAACAGATCATTTAGTACGTGAAGAGAAAAGAAAATACATAATAGGGCAACAACAAGGTACACAATTTAAATATATAGACCCCGGCATCGGATGAAGCATACAGGGTGTAGTGTTAATGAGGTCAGTCCATAAGAGGGTCATATAGGAGTCTGGTGACAGCGGGGAAGAAGCTGTTTTTGAGTCTGTTCGTCCGTGTTCTCAGACTTCTGTATCTCCTGCCCAATAGAAGAAGTTGGAAGAGTGAGTAAGCCGGGTGGGAGGGATCCTTGATTATGCTGCCCGCTTTCCCCCGGCAGCGGGAGGTGTAGATGGGGTCAATGGGTGGGAGGCAGGTTTGTGTGATGGAGTGGGCTGTGTCCATGACTCTCTGATGTTTCTTGCGGTCTTGGGCCGAGCAGTTGCCATACCAGGCTCTGATGCAGTCAGATAGGATGCTTTCTATGGTGCATCTGTAAAACTTGGTAAGAGTCAATGTGGACATGCCGAATTTCCTTAGTTTCCTGAGGAAGTATAGGCGCTGTTGTGCTTTCTTGGTGATAGCGTCGACGTGGGTGGACCAGGACAGATTTTTGGAGATGTGCACCCCTAGGAATTTGAAGCTGTCAACCATCTCCACCTCAGTCCCGTTGATGCTGACAGGGGTGTGTATGATGACCAGCTCCTTAGTTTTATTGATGTTGAGGGATAGATTGTTGTTGTTACGCCACTCCACTTGGTTCCCAATCTCCCTCCTGCATTCTGACTCGTCGTTGTTTGATCAAACTTATCAGATTTAATGGTCGATCAAACTTGATTAACCTGATAATGCATTTCAGATCATTTGCTGTAAATATTCTGAAGGTGTTAACAAAAGATAGGAATGGAGTTTGCACATTCTCCCCGTGTCTGCGTGGGTCTCACCCCCACAACCCAAAGATGTGCCGGGCGGGCGGATTGGCTAAATTACCCCTTCATTGGGAAAATGAAAAGAAAAGGAATGGATGGGAACTGAGTTAGAAACTCTGAATGAAGGTGTATGAACAGCAATGATGACCAATCGGTTGAAGCTTCTGAGTTAGAAAGGAAACTCTGAATGAAGGTGTATGAACAGCAATGATGACCAATCGGTTGAAGCTTCTGTTTCTGTATCAATTCTATAACATTCTGCCAGGGGAAGTCCGTTACAATCTGATTATTAAATTGTTTTTCTCTCTCTGACAGTTTGTAAAGGCTGCATTGAGCTAAACACAGGGACAGTTATTGGAATTATCAGTGGAGATTTGCTGGTCACCTTCTTGGTCGCTTTGTCAGTTTATTGTTTTGCCAAGAGGAAAGGAACTGCTTCTAAAGGTTGGATTTTATTTTATTTTATTTTTAAAATATATTGGAACATAGAACATAGAACAGTACAGCACAGAACAGGCCCTTCGGCCCTCGATGTTGTGCCGAGCAATGATCACCCTACTCAAACCCACGTATCCACCCTATACCTGTAACCCAACAACCCCTCCCCCCCTTAACCTTACTTATTAGGACACTACGGGCAATTTTAGCATGGCCAATCCACCTAACCCGCACATCTTTGGACTGTGGGAGGAAACCGGAGCACCCGGAGGAAACCCACGCACACAGGGGGAGGACGTGCAGACTCCACACAGACAGTGACCCAGCCGGGAAACGAACCTGGGACCCTGGAGCTGTGAAGCATTTATGCTAACCACCATGCTACCCTGCTGCCCCTAATATTTTATTCCAAACACACACGAACACATCAACATAGCACAAAATAAACAACGTGCATGCAGCTTGTTCAATCCTCCCTCCCTCCTTCTCCATGACAAACATTTCCTGAAACACAGAATTTGAATGTGAATTAGTTTTTGGAGCTGGCGAGGAGCTGGGTTAGGGGTTTGTCCCTGTCCACACTCTGAGCTCTGGCTTTGTAATTCAGAAAAAGTAATCAAAACTGAAAAAAATATAAAAAACAGCCGCCTCTCTGGGCAATCTTTAGCTTCTCCAGCCTAAGAAATTCATACAAATCTCCCAACCGAGCTGTGACCCCCGGCAGCGATGCTAACCCCCAGTTCAGTATCTGTCGCCCCCGGCAGCGATGCTGACCCCCAGTTCAGTATCTGTCGCCCCCGGCAGCGATGCTGACCCCAGTTCAGTATCTGTGACCCCCCCGGCAGCGATGCTGACCCCAGTTCAGTATCTGTGACCCCGGCAGCAATGCTGTCGCCCCCGGCAGCGATGCTGACCCCCAGTTCAGTATCTGTGACCCCCCCAGCAGCGATGCTGACCCCAGTTCAGTATCTGTGACCCCGGCAGCAATGCTGTCGCCCCCGGCAGCGATGCTGTCGCCCCCGGCAGCGATGCTGACCCCCAGTTCAGTATCTGTGACCCCGGCAGCGATGCTGACCCCCAGTTCAGTATCTGTGACCCCCCCCAGCAGCGATGCTGACCCCCAGTTCAGTAGTATCTGTTGCCAGGCAATCAGAGAGGCTGAGGCCTCGCCAGCTGCCCCCTTTCCCCTCCCGCAGCCCCAATGCCTCTGACACCCCCAAAGATCACCACCATAGGGCCCAGGGTCATCCTGACCCCCACGACCTGTGCAAACTCTCAAACACCACCTCGCAAAAGCTTCCCAACTTTGCACGCTCCCCAAAATCTGTGAACATGATTCACCGGTTCCCCTCCACAACTCTCCACCCGGGAAAAGCCCACCTATCCGGATCCTATTTTAAATCCTTGTTAATCTACGTCCTGGTTTCCTGAACCAAGGATTAACACATGTCAGGGATTATTAAAATAATTGTGAAGCTACTGAATGGAAAATCCTTTCTCATTCACTCACTTCCTGAAAAGGAGCTCGCAGCCCTTAGCCGATCGATATGTGACTCCAGTCCACCAGCCTCGAAAATAGCTCAGTAAATTATTCAAACTTGTTCTTTTAAAATAAAACAGAAGCTGCTGGATAAACCCAGCCAGTCTGGCCGTGTCTGTGGAGAGAGGAACAGGGTTTTGAGTTCGATGTAACTTTCTGTCAGATCTGAAGAGTCAACCAGACTTGAAGCCTTGGCCTTGTCGCTCTCTCTGCACCGTCACTACCGGACCCGCTGAGCTGATCTCACATTTCCAGCACCCAACGTATTTTGTTTCTCCAAATATATTGAGCGCGGTTGAGCAATTGCCGGCACAGATCCAGGCACACTGGGTGAATCCCGGGAAAACACCATTCAGCTCATTTAAATAATGGCACCAGACTCACCCAGTGTCCGGACTCCGGACTCACCCAGTGCCCGGACTCACCCAGTGTCCGGACTCCGGACTCACCCAGTGTCCGGACTCCGGACTCACCCAGTGTCCGAACTCCGGACTCACCCAGTGTCCGGACTCACCCAGTGTCCGAACTCTGGACTCACCCAGTGTCCGGACTCACCCAGTGTCCGAACTCTGGACTCACCCAGTGCCCGGACTCACCCAGTGTCCGGACTCCAGACTCACCCAGTGTCCGGACTCACCCAGTGTCCGGACTCCGGACTCACCCAGTGTCCGAACTCCGGACTCACCCAGTGTCCGGACTCCGGACTCACCCAGTGTCCGAACTCTGGACTCACCCAGTGTCCGGACTCACCCAGTGTCCGGACTCCGGACTCACCCAGTGTCCGAACTCCGGACTCACCCAGTGTCCGGACTCCGGACTCACCCAGTGTCCGGACTCTGGACTCACCCAGTGCCCGGACTCACCCAGTGCCCGGACTCACCCAGTGTCCGGACTCCGGACTCACCCAGTGCCCGGACTCACCCAGTGTCCGGACTCCGGACTCACCCAGTGTCCGGACTCCGGACTCACCCAGTGTCCAGACTCACCCAGTGTCCGGACTCCGGACTCACCCAGTGTCCGGACTCCGGACTCACCCAGTGCCCGGACTCACCCAGTGCCCGGACTCACCCAGTGTCCGGACTCCGGACTCACCCAGTGCCCGGACTCACCCAGTGCCCGGACTCACCCAGTGTCCGGACTCCGGACTCACCCAGTGCCCGGACTCACCCAGTGTCCGGACTCCGGACTCACCCAGTGCCCGGACTCACCCAGTGTCCGGACTCACCCAGTGTCCGGACTCACCCAGTGTCCGGACTCCAGACTCACCCAGTGTCCGAACTCCGGACTCACCCAGTGTCCGAACTCCGGACTCACCCAGTGTCCGGACTCACCCAGTGTCCGGACTCACCCAGTGTCCGAACTCCGGACTCAGCCAGTGTCCGGACTCATCCAGTGTCTGGACTCACCCAGTGTCCGGACTCACCCAGTGTCCGAACTCCGGACTCACCCAGTGTCCGGACTCCAGACTCACCCAGTGCCCGGACTCACCCAGTATCCGGACTCCGGACTCACCCAGTGTCCGAACTCCGGACTCACCCAGTGTCCGGACTCCGGACTCACCCAGTGTCCGAACTCACCCAGTGTCCGGACTCACCCAGTGTCCGAACTCCGAACTCACCCAGTGTCCGGACTCACCCAGTGTCCGAACTCCGGACTCACCCAGTGTCCGAACTCACCCAGTGCCCGGACTCACCCAGTGTCCGAACTCACCCAGTGTCCGGATTCCGGACTCACCCAGTGCCCGGACTCACCCAGTGTCCGGACTCACCCAGTGTCCGGATTCCGGACTCACCCAGTGTCCGGACTCACCCAGTGTCCGGACTCACCCAGTGTCCGGATTCCGGACTCACCCAGTGCCCGGACTCACCCAGTGCCCGGACTCACCCAGTGTCCGGATTCCGGACTCACCCAGTGTCCGGACTCACCCAGTGTCCGGATTCCGGACTCACCCAGTGTCCGGACTCACCCAGTGCCCGGACTCCGGACTCACCCAGTGCCCGGACTCCGGACTCACCCAGTGTCCGGACTCCGGACTCACCCAGTGCCCGGACTCACCCAGTGTCCGGACTCACCCAGTGCCCGGACTCCGGACTCACCCAGTGCCCGGACTCCGGACTCACCCAGTGTCCGAACTCCGGACTCACCCAGTGTCTGAACTCCGGACTCACCCAGTGTCCAGACTCACCCAGTGTCTGGACTCACCCAGTGTCCGGATTCCGGACTCACCCAGTGTCCGGACTCCAGACTCACCCAGTGCCCGGACTCACCCAGTGTCCGAACTCCGGACTCACCCAGTGTCCGGACTCCAGACTCACCCAGTGCCCGGACTCACCCAGTGTCCGGACTCCGGACTCACCCAGTGTCCGAACTCCGGACTCACCCAGTGTCCGGACTCCGGACTCACCCAGTGTCCGAACTCACCCAGTGTCCAGACTCACCCAGTGCCCGGACTCACCCAGTGTCCGAACTCCGGACTCACCCAGTGCCCGGACTCACCCAGTGTCCGAACTCACCCAGTGTCCGGACTCACCCAGTGTCCGGATTCCGGACTCACCCAGTGTCCGAACTCCGGACTCACCCAGTGTCCGGACTCACCCAGTGCCCGGACTCCGGACTCACCCAGTGTCCGAACTCCGGACTCACCCAGTGTCCGGACTCCGGACTCACCCAGTGTCCGGACTCACCCAGTGCCCGGACTCCGGACTCACCCAGTGTCCGGACTCACCCAGTGCCCGGACTCCGGACTCACCCAGTGTCCGGACTCCGGACTCACCCAGTGCCCGGACTCACCCAGTGTCCGGACTCCGGACTCACCCAGTGTCCGAACTCCGGACTCACCCAGTGTCCGAACTCCGGACTCACCCAGTGTCCGAACTCCGGACTCACCCGGTGTCCAGACTCACCCTGTGTCCGGACTCACCCAGTGTCCAGACTCACCCAGTGTCCAGACTCACCCAGTGTCCGAACTCCGGACTCACCCAGTGCCCGGACTCACCCAGTGTCCGGACTCATCCAGTGTCCGAACTCCGGACTCACCCAGTGTCCGAACTCTGGACTCACCCTGTGCCCGGACTCACCCAGTGTCCGGACTCCGGACTCACCCAGTGTCCGAACTCCGGACTCACCCAGTGTCCGGACTCCGGACTCACCCAGTGTCCGGACTCCGGACTCACCCAGTGTCCGGACTCCGGACTCACCCAGTGTCCGGACTCACCCAGTGTCCGAACTCCGGACTCACCCAGTGTCCGGACTCCAGACTCACCCAGTGCCCGGACTCACCCAGTGTCCGGACTCCGGACTCACCCAGTGTCCGAACTCCGGACTCACCCAGTGTCCGGACTCCAGACTCACCCAGTGCCCGGACTCACCCAGTGTCCGAACTCCGGACTCACCCAGTGTCCGAACTCCGGACTCACCCAGTGCCCGGACTCACCCAGTGCCCGGACTCACCCAGTGCCCGGACTCACCCAGTGCCCGGACTCACCCAGTGTCCGAACTCCGGACTCACCCAGTGCCCGGACTCACCCAGTGTCCGGACTCCGGACTCACCCAGTGTCCAGACTCACCCAGTGCCCTGACTCACCCAGTGTCCGGACTCCGGACTCACCCAGTGTCCAGACTCACCCAGTGCCCTGACTCACCCAGTGTCCGGACTCCGGACTCACCCAGTGCCCGGACTCACCCAGTGTCCGAACTCCGGACTCACCCAGTGTCCAGACTCACCCAGTGTCCGAACTCCGGACTCACCCGGTGTCCGGACTCACCCAGTGTCCGGACTCACCCAGTGTCCGAACTCCGGACTCACCCAGTGTCCGGACTCACCCAGTGTCCGGACTCACCCAGTGTCCGAACTCCGGACTCACCCAGTGTCCGGACTCACCCAGTGTCCGGACTCACCCAGTGTCCGGACTCACCCAGTGTCCGGACTCCGGACTCACCCAGTGTCCGAACTCCGGACTCACCCAGTGTCCGAACTCCGGACTCACCCAGTGTCCGGACTCACCCAGTGTCCGGACTCCGGACTCACCCAGTGTCCGAACTCCGGACTCACCCAGTGTCCGGACTCACCCAGTGTCCGAACTCTGGACTCACCCAGTGTCCGGACTCACCCAGTGTCCGGACTCACCCAGTGCCCGGACTCACCCAGTGCCCGGACTCACCCAGTGCCCGGACTCACCCAGTGTCCGAACTCCGGACTCACCCAGTGTCCGGACTCCGGACTCACCCAGTGTCCGGACTCACCCGGTGTCCGGACTCACCCAGTGTCCGAACTCCGGACTCACCCAGTGTCCGGACTCCGGACTCACCCAGTGTCCGGACTCACCCGGTGTCCGGACTCACCCAGTGTCCGAACTCCGGACTCACCCAGTGTCCGGACTCCGGACTCACCCAGTGTCCGGACTCACCCAGTGTCCGGACTCACCCAGTGCCCGGACTCACCCAGTGCCCGGACTCACCCAGTGTCCGAACTCACCCGGTGTCCGGACTCACCCAGTGTCCGGACTCACCCAGTGTCCGAACTCCGGACTCACCCAGTGTCCGGACTCCGGACTCACCCAGTGTCCGGACTCACCCAGTGTCCGGACTCACCCAGTGCCCGGACTCACCCAGTGCCCGGACTCACCCGGTGTCCGGACTCACCCAGTGTCCGAACTCCGGACTCACCCAGTGTCCAGACTCACCCAGTGTCCGGACTCTGGACTCACCCAGTGTCCGAACTCTGGACTCACCCAGTGTCCGAACTCCGGACTCACCCAGTGTCCGGACTCACCCAGTGTCCGGACTCCGGACTCACCCAGTGTCCGAACTCCGGACTCACCCAGTGTCCGGACTCACCCAGTGTCCGAACTCCAGACTCACCCAGTGTCCGGACTCACCCAGTGTCCGGACTCCGGACTCACCCAGTGTCCGAACTCCGGACTCACCCAGTGTCCGAACTCCGGACTCACCCAGTGTCCGGACTCACCCAGTGTCCGGACTCCGGACTCACCCAGTGTCCGAACTCCGGACTCACCCAGTGTCCGGACTCACCCAGTGTCCGGACTCCGGACTCACCCAGTGTCCGAACTCTGGACTCACCCAGTGTCCGGACTCACCCGGTGTCCGGACTCACCCAGTGTCCGAACTCACCCAGTGTCCAGACTCACCCAGTGCCCGGACTCACCCAGTGTCCGAACTCCGGACTCACCCAGTGCCCGGACTCACCCAGTGCCCGGACTCACCCAGTGTCCGAACTCCGGACTCACCCAGTGTCCGGACTCCGGACTCACCCAGTGTCCGGACTCACCCGGTGTCCGGACTCACCCAGTGTCCGAACTCCGGACTCACCCAGTGTCCAGACTCACCCAGTGTCCGGACTCTGGACTCACCCAGTGTCCGAACTCTGGACTCACCCAGTGTCCGAACTCTGGACTCACCCAGTGTCCGGACTCACCCGGTGTCCGGACTCACCGGACTTACTGGTCCAAACAAACATAGACCAGGTGTAATTGCTCTGGGGGGGGGGGGGGGCTTGCCGGCCATTAGAGACCCCCAGGTGGTTGGGGACATGGCAGGGTGGCACCCTGGCACCTTAGCACTGCCACCTGCCACAGCCTGGGTGCTCAACTGGCATTTACAGGGTTCCAAGGCAGGAAGAAATGGCAAAGTGCCATTGGATAACTGGCTGATTCTTAGCGCTGCAACCATCAAGGGACAATCCGCCAAACACACCCAAAAGCTGAATCGTGCCCTATTACTTTCAGCCTTGAACTAAATGGTTTGCTCGGCCATTTCTGAGGGTAGTTAAGAGTCAACCACATTACTGTGGTTCTGGATTCACATGTAGGACAGACCAGGTAAGGTCAGCAGATTCCCTCCCCTAAAGAACATTAGTGAACCGGATGAGTTTGTAGGACAATCGTTAATGGTTTCATGGTCATCATTACTACAACTAACTTGTTTCATAGATTTTAAAACATGAATTGATTTCAATTCCCCCAGAAACCATGAAGGGTTTTAAACTCCGAGTTCCAGCCTGGTATTAGGGTGCTACACTAGACACAGCACTGCCTGGGATACTGGACAAAAAACACAATCATTTATTTTAATTTTGTAAGACTGTCCTCACGGCGCCGAGGTCCCAGGTTCGATCCCGACCCCGGGTCACTGTCCGTGTGGAGTTTGCACATTCTCCCTGTGTCGGCATGGGTCTCACCCCCTCAGCCCAAAAGATGTGCAGGTTACGTAGATTGGTCACGCTAAATTGTTCCTTAATTGGAAACAAAATAATTATATACTCTAAATTTAAAAAAGAAATGTGTAAGACTGTGAGGAAAGTAGTGATTCTGCACAAAATAGGGAAATGCTTTGTTGAAACAATCTTTATTATTAACATAGGATTAAACATACTTTAACATCATGCAAGAAATAGCTCACAATTACTAGTGAAACAATGCTTCACAATAAAATGAAACACTTCAATTCCTAATTGCTACATTTTTATCTCCTATCAAGCAAAATCCATCTCAGGTCAAAACCCACTTTCAAATACAGTTAACAAACACAGGAGTGTTTGCTCCATAGAGATTTCTTGGAGAAACTGCTTTGAGAGAGAGATCCTTCAGGAAACAACCTGCAGTTTCTTGCCTGTCAAACTACTGTTTAACTTCCAGCATTTGGCAAAAGATTCCGTTCTGTTCACAGCAAAATGTGAACTGAAATTCATACCTGACTGCTTCAGCCCTGGCTCCTCCCATTAAGTACATCATCTCTGTCCCACTAACTGGGTTATGATCATTTACAGGGGCTAAGCACAATGTCTCTAATTATCTACGCCCCAAGGAACCTTCGTCATATAAACAAAATTCCATCAGCCAAACCTCAGGTAAATGGTAATGATTTATTTTTTTAAAGGTGTTAATTCCACCTCTGTAGCCAAAGCGTCTGTTTTTTAAACCAGAACATTAAATAATATTGCTGCAACAGCCACATACTAACGCTAACCCAGACTTTCCAGCATTACTGCACCAGGTACATAAATTACAATATATCTCTGAAACACCTACATCATCACACTGGGACTCTTATCAGCCTAGTGACATCAGCATAATGGCCGATCTAACCCCGTGCTGTACCTGTTCTGGGAGTGTTTGATGGGGACAGTGTAGAGGGAGCTTTACTCTGTATCTAACCCCGTGTTGTACCTGTCCTGGGAGTGTTTGATGGGGACAGTGTAGAGGGAGCTTTACTCTGTATCTAACCCCGTGCTCTACCTGTCCTGGGAGTGTTTGATGGGGACAGTGTAGAGGGAGCTTTACTCTGTATCTAACCCCATGCTGTACCTGTCCTGGGAGTGTTTGATGGGGACAGTGTAGAGGGAGCTTTACTCTGTATCTAACCCCGTGCTGTACCTGTCCTGGGAGTGTTTGATGGGGACAGTGTAGAGGGAGCTTTACTCTGTATCTAACCCCGTGCTGTACCTATCCTGGGAGTGTTTGATGGGGACAGTGTAGAGGGAGCTTTACTCTGTATCTAACCCCGTGCTGTACCTGTCCTGGGAGTATTTGATGGGGACAGTATAGAGGGAGCTTTACACTGTATCTAACCCCGTGCTATACCTGTCCTGGGAGTGTTTGACGGGGACAGTGTAGAGGGAGCTTTGCTCTGTATCTAACCCCGTGCTGTACCTGTCCTGGGAGTGTTTGATGGGGACAGTGTAGAGGGAGCTTTGCTCTGTATCTAACCCCGCGCTGTACCTGTCCTGGGAGAGTTTGATGGGGACAGTGTAGAGGGAGCTTTACTCTGTATCTAACCCCGTGCTGTACCTGTCCTGGGACTGTTTGATGGGGACAGTGTAGAGGGAGCTTTACTCTGTATCTAACCCCGTGCTGTACCTGTCCTGGGGAGTGTTTGATGGGAACAGTGTAGAGGGAGTTTTACACTGCATCTAACCCCGTGCTGTACCTGTCCTGGGAGTGTTTGATGGGGACAGTGTAGAGGGAGCTTTACTCTGTATCTAACCCCGTGCTGTACCTGTCCTGGGAGTGTTTGATGGGGACAATGTAGAGGGAGTTTTACAGTAACTTCATTGCAGTGTTAATGTAAGCCTACTTGTGACACTAGTAAAGATTATTATTATTATATGCCCTGGTGAGAATTTCCAACAATTTCTGTTTTTCTCGCAGATTACCGTCACGAGCAATTAGGAGCTCAGAATGTTCCTCTGGGTCGGGGACCGAACATTGCAGCTTCCCACCAACAATCCGAATATGCGGTAAATCCAGTGAAATGTTGACTTCAATATTGGGCGCTTGGCAAAGCCTCTGTTTATTATATTAACACATCTCGTGCACATTTCCCCAAAACATGCCCAACATGATCATCCTGAGTGGCTGCAGTGTCAGAGGGTCAGTACTGAGGGAGAGCCGCACTGTCAGAGGGTCAGTACTGAGGGAGTGCTGCACTGTCAGAGGGTCAGTACTGAGGGAGTGCCGCACTGTCAGAGGGTCAGTACTGAGGGAGTGCTGCACTGTCAGAGGGTCAGTACTGAGGGAGTGCCCGCACTGTCAGAGGGTCAGTACTGAGGGAGTGCTGCACTGTCAGAGGGTCAGTACTGAGGGAGTGCCGCACTGTCAGAGGGTCAGTACTGAGGGAGTGCCGCACTGTCAGAGGGTCAGTACTGAGGGAGTGCTGCACTGTCAGAGGGTCAGTACTGAGGGAGTGCCGCACTGTCAGAGGGTCAGTACTGAGGGAGTGCCGCACTGTCAGAGGGTCAGTACTGAGGGAGTGCTGCACTGTCAGAGGGTCAGTACTGAGGGAGTGCCTGCACTGTCAGAGGGTCAGTACTGAGGGAGTGCCGCACTGTCAGAGGGTCAGTACTGAGGGAGTGCTGCACTGTCAGAGGGTCAGTACTGAGGGAGTGCCGCACTGTCAGAGGGTCAGTACTGAGGGAGTGCTGCACTGTCAGAGGGTCAGTACTGAGGGAGTGCCGCACTGTCAGAGGGTCAGTACTGAGGGAGTACCGCACTGTCAGAGGGTCAGTACTGAGGGAGTGCTGCACTGTCAGAGGGTCAGTACTGAGGGAGTGCTGCACTGTCAGAGGGTCAGTACTGAGGGAGTGCCGCACTGTCAGAGGGTCAGTACTGAGGGAGTGCCGCACTGTCAGAGGGTCAGTACTGAGGGAGTGCTGCACTGTCAGAGGGTCAGTACTGAGGGAGTGCCGCACTGTCAGAGGGTCAGTACTGAGGGAGTGCTGCACTGTCAGAGGGTCAGTACTGAGGGAGTGCCGCACTGTCAGAGGGTCAGTACTGAGGGAGTGCCTGCACTGTCAGAGGGTCAGTACTGAGGGAGTGCCGCACTGTCAGAGGGTCAGTACTGAGGGAGCTGCCGCACTGTCAGAGGGTCAGTACTGAGGGAGTGCTACACTGTCAGAGGGTCAGTACTGAGGGAGTGCCGCACTGTCAGAGGGTCAGTACTGAGGGAGTGCCGCACTGTCAGAGGGTCAGTACTGAGGGAGTGCCGCACTGTCAGAGGGTCAGTACTGAGGGAGTGCTGCACTGTCAGAGGGTCAGTACTGAGGGAGTGCCGCACTGTCAGAGGGTCAGTACTGAGGGAGTGCCGCACTGTCAGAGGGTCAGTACTGAGGGAGTGCTGCGCTGTCAGAGGGTCAGTACTGAGGGAGTGCTGCACTGTCAGAGGGTCAGTACTGAGGGAGTGCCGCACTGTCAGAGGGTCAGTACTGAGGGAGTGCCGCACTGTCAGAGGGTCAGTACTGAGGGAGTGCTGCACTGTCAGAGGGTCAGTACTGAGGGAGTGCCGCACTGTCAGAGGGTCAGTACTGAGGGAGTGCTGCACTGTCAGAGGGTCAGTACTGGAGGGAGTGCCGCACTGTCAGAGGGTCAGTACTGAGGGAGTGCTGCACTGTCATAGGGTCAGTATTGAGGGAGTGCCGCACTGTCAGAGGGTCAGTACTGGGGGAGTGCCGCACTGTCAGAGGGTCAGTACTGAGGGAGTGCTGCACTGTCAGAGGGTCAGTACTGAGGGAGTGCCGCACTGTCAGAGGGTCAGTACTGAGGGAGTGCCGCACTGTCAGAGGGTCAGTACTGAGGGAGTGCTGCACTGTCATAGGGTCAGTATTGAGGGAGTGCCGCACTGTCAGAGGGTCAGTACTGAGGGAGTGCCGCACTGTCAGACGGTCAGTACTGAGGGAGTGCCGCACTGTCAGAGGGTCAGTACTGAGGGAGTGCTGCAGCTGTCAGAGGGTCAGTACTGAGGGAGTGCCGCACTGTCAGAGGGTCAGTACTGAGGGAGTGCCGCACTGTCAGAGGGTCAGTACTGAGGGAGTGCCGCACTGTCAGAGGGTCAGTACTGAGGGAGTGCCGCACTGTCAGAGGGTCAGTACTGAGGGAGTGCTGCACTGTCAGAGGGTCAGTACTGAGGGAGTGCCGCACTGTCAGAGGGTCAGTACTGAGGGAGTGCGGCACTGTCAGAGGGTCAGTACTGAGGGAGTGCTGCACTGTCAGAGGGTCAGTAGCTGAGGGAGTGTCCGCACTGTCAGAGGGTCAGTACTGAGGGAGTGCCGCACTGTCAGAGGGTCAGTACTGAGGGAGTGCCGCACTGTCAGAGGGTCAGTACTGAGGGAGTGTCGCACTGTCAGAGGGTCAGTACTGAGGGAGTGCCGCACTGTCAGAGGGTCAGTACTGAGGGAGTGTCGCACTGTCAGAGGGTCAGTACTGAGGGAGTGTCGCACTGTCAGAGGGTCAGTACTGAGGGAGTGCCGCACTGTCAGAGGGTCAGTACTGAGGGAGTGTCGCACTGTCAGAGGGTCAGTACTGAGGGAGTGCCGCACTGTCAGACGGGTCAGTACTGAGGGAGTGCCGCACTGTCAGAGGGTCAGTACTGAGGGAGTGCTGCACTGTCAGAGGGTCAGTACTGAGGGAGTGCTGCACTGTCAGAGGGTCAGTACTGAGGGAGTGCTGCACTGTCAGAGGGTCAGTACTGAGGGAGTGCCGCACTGTCAGAGGGTCAGTACTGAGGGAGTGCCGCACTGTCAGAGGGTCAGTACTGAGGGAGTGCCGCACTGTCAGAGGGTCAGTACTGAGGGAGTGCTGCACTGTCAGAGGGTCAGTACTGAGGGAGTGCTGCACTGTCAGAGGGTCAGTACTGAGGGAGTGCTGCACTGTCAGAGGGTCAGTACTGAGGGAGTGCTGCACTGTCAGAGGGTCAGTACTGAGGGAGTGCCGCACTGTCAGAGGGTCAGTACTGAGGGAGTGCCGCACTGTCAGAGGGTCAGTACTGAGGGAATGCTGCACTGTCAGAGGGTCAGTACTGAGGGAGTGCTGCACTGTCAGAGGGTCAGTACTGAGGGAGTGCCGCACTGTCAGAGGGTCAGTACTGAGGGAGTGCTGCACTGTCAGAGGGTCAGTACTGAGGGAGTGCCGCACTGTCAGAGGGTCAGTACTGAGGGAGTGCCGCACTGTCAGAGGGTCAGTACTGAGGGAGTGCTGCACTGTCAGAGGGTCAGTACTGAGGGAGTGCCTGCACTGTCAGAGGGTCAGTACTGAGGGAGTGCCGCACTGTCAGAGGGTCAGTACTGAGGGAGTGCTGCACTGTCAGAGGGTCAGTACTGAGGGAGTGCTGCACTGTCAGAGGGTCAGTACTGAGGGAGTGCTGCACTGTCAGAGGGTCAGTACTGAGGGAGTGCCGCACTGTCAGAGGGTCAGTACTGAGGGAGTGCTGCACTGTCAGAGGGTCAGTACTGAGGGAGTGCTGCACTGTCAGAGGGTCAGTACTGAGGGAGTGCTGCACTGTCAGAGGGTCAGTACTGAGGGAGTGCCGCACTGTCAGAGGGTCAGTACTGAGGGAGTGCCGCACTGTCAGAGGGTCAGTACTGAGGGAGTGCCGCACTGTCAGAGGGTCAGTACTGAGGGAGTGCCGCACTGTCAGAGGGTCAGTACTGAGGGAGTGCCGCACTGTCAGAGGGTCAGTACTGAGGGCAGTGTCGCACTGTCAGAGGGTCAGTACTGAGGGAGTGCTGCACTGTCAGAGGGTCAGTACTGAGGGAGTGCCGCACTGTCAGAGGGTCAGTACTGAGGGAGTGCCGCACTGTCAGAGGGTCAGTACTGAGGGAGTGCCGCACTGTCAGAGGGTCAGTACTGAGGGAATGCTGCACTGTCAGAGGTTCAGTACTGAGGGAGTGCCGCACTGTCAGAGGGTCAGTACTGAGGGAGTGCCGCACTGTCAGAGGGTCAGTACTGAGGGAGTGCCGCACTGTTAGAGGGTCAGTACTGAGGGAGTGCTGCACTGTCAGAGGGTCAGTACTGAGGGAGTGCTGCGCTGTCAGAGGGTCAGTACTGAGGGAGTGCCGCACTGTCTGAGGGTCAGTACTGAGGGAGTGCTGCACTGTCAGAGGGTCAGTACTGAGGGAGTGCCGCACTGTCAGAGGGTCAGTACTGAGGGAGTGCCGCACTGTCAGAGGGTCAGTACTGAGGGAGTGCGGCACTGTCAGAGGGTCAGTACTGAGGGAGTGCCGCACTGTCAGAGGGTCAGTACTGAGGGAGTGCTGCACTGTCAGAGAGTAAGTACTGAGGGAGCGCCGCACTGTCAGAGGGTCAGTACTGAGGGAGTGCTGCACTGTCAGAGGGTCAGTACTGAGGGAGCGCCGCACTGTCAGAGGGTCAGTACTGAGGGAGTGCTGCACTGTCATAGGGTCAGTACTGAGGGAGTGACGCACTGTCAGAGGGTCAGTACAGAGGGAGTGCTGCACTGTCAGAGGGTCAGTACTGAGGGAGTGCTGCACTGTCAGTGGGTCAGTACTGAGGGAGTACCGCACTGTCAGAGGGTCAGTACTGAGGGAGTGCTGCACTGTCAGAGGGTCAGTACTGAGGGAGTGCCGCACTGTCAGAGGGTCAGTACTGAGGGAGCGCTGCACTGTCAGGGAGTCAGTACTGAGGGAGTGCTGCACTGTCAGAGGGTCAGTACTGAGGGAGTGCCGCACTGTCAGAGGGTCAGTACTGAGGGAGTGCTACACTGTCAGAGGGTCAGTACTGAGGGAGTGCTGCACTTTCAGAGGGTCAGTACTGAGGGAGTGCCACACTGTCAGAGGGTCAGTACTGAGGGAGTGCCGCACTGTCAGAGGGTCAGTACTGAGGGAGTGCCGCACTGTCAGAGGGTCAGTACTGAGGGAGTGCCGCACTGTCAGAGGGTCAGTACTGAGGGAGTGCCGCACTGTCAGAGGGTCAGTACTGAGGGAGTGCCGCACTGTCAGAGGGTCAGTACTGAGGGAGTGCTACACTGTCAGAGGGTCAGTACTGAGGGAGTGCTGCACTGTGGGAGGGTCAGTACTGAGGGAGTGCCGCACTGTGGGAGGGTCAGTACTGAGGGAGTGCTGCACTGTCAGAGGGTCAGTACTGAGGGAGTGCCGCACTGTCAGAGGGTCAGTACTGAGGGAGCGCTGCTTTCTCCTCACCCCAATATCCCCCCCCACTCTGATCCATATCATGTTGTTGTGTAAATATAAGTTTAGCGCCTATACTGATATTTTCCCTTTTTTACGTTTATATGTTTCAGCCAATCAAAAGTGGGCAGCGAGACCTTTATGACAAGTTGCAACGATAATTCTGAGAGAGAGAAATAGGCGAAGAAACAGAATCCCGAAGCCTCTGACCCCTATCAAAAAAGAAAAATATAATCACACCCCAGTTCCTCAATTCCTCTGAAGGGACGGGTTATTTGTCTATATTTTCCGGGGGTATCAGTGACTGACTGGGAAAACCAACCTTTTACTCATGACTGGCAGTAAGGTATTCAACCACAGAGGCATCACCACTGCCTGTACAATTGGCAGGAGAGGTCACTGGAGAGGTCACTGGAGAGGTCACTGGCACCATGATCGCAAATCCTGACCATTCTGAACATGTCTATCAAATCTCTACTCTGACGACAACAATCCCAGCTTCTTCACTGTCTCCATTAACTGAAATCCCCCACCTCAGGAATCATTCTCCAGGGAAATCCCCCACCTCGGGATCCATTCTCCAGGGAACGTGACCTCGATCTGACATCCTTGGGAGCAATGTTTGGGATTCCACATTCAGATCTCGACCTACTCGACCACGGAGAATCCCACCCACAGAGAATCCCACCCACGGAGAATCCCACCCACGGAGAATCCCACCCACGGAGAATCCCACCCAAGATTCCAACTAGGGGATAACCAGTGATCATATTGCTTTCAGATAACTTCTTTACTCTTTTGTTTTATGTCTTTGTTTATGAAGCCCAGAATCAGTCAGATTTGTAAAAGTCTCTCTCTGACCTTTCCCAGAGTATCTGAGTGTTTGGTCAACATTCCTGAGCTCAGTCCTTTCACAGGAGGATTCAGGTGAAGCTTTACAGTGTGGCTGTCATTCCCGGTCAAATATATTTCTCTGATTCTCAGGCTCCGCTTTTGTCTCTGGTTTTTGTTTTTCTGTTTGTGATTCAAGGCCTGTGAAAAGCCTCTACAATTCTACAATTAACAATCTTTATAACTTTATTAAAGGTAGTGAACAAATCTACAGAATGGCGTTTTATTGTTGATGGAAGGGAGAAAGTGTTTATGGATCAGGTGACCTCCACTTGAGAATTGTGGACACCAATTAGCAGGTTCCCATGATTAACCCATTTGCAGTGATCACTGCCCAACAGGACCAACCCTTTCCATTCCATGGCATTAGGGCACAGTCTGAGAACTGTGACAAATGGCTCACTGACCGACATCTCAAAACATCCTGGAGTGTAAGGGAACACTCAGCACTCACCTTGCCTGGAACCAACAGCACTGAAGCCAAACCAGGTAGATCAGTGCCTTTGAAACAGTGAAGACGCAACAACCCCCTCCACGGTCGACAATACGCACTGCACCAACTCACCAAGGCTCCTTCGATAGCACCTTCCACACCTTTGCTCAGCAAAGATTTATACCAACAAAAAGGAAGGACGGAAGAAAGAGGGAAAATCGACCGTGGATATCTAAGGAAATAAGGGAGAGTATCAAATTGAAGGAAAAAGCATATAAAGTGGCAAAGATTGCTGGGAGATTAGAGGACTGGGAAATCTTTAGGGGGCAACAGAAAGCTACTAAAAAGCTATAAAGAAGAGTAAGATAGAGTATGAGAGTAAACTTGCTCAGAATATAAAAACAGACAGTAAAAGTTTTTACAAATATAAAACAAAAAAGAGTGGCTAAGGTAAATATTGGTCCTTTAGAGGATGAGAAGGGAGTTTTAATAATGGGAAATTACAAAATGGCTGAGGAACTGAACAGGTTTTTTGGGTCGGTCTTCACAGTGGAAGACACAAATAACATGCCAGCGACTGATAGAAATGAGGCTATGACAGGTGAGGACCTTGAGAGGATTGTTATCACTAAGGAGGGAGTGATGGGCAAGCTAATGGGGCTAAAGGTAGACAAGTCTCCTAGCCCTGATGGAATGCATCCCAGAGTGCTAAAAGAGATGGCTAGGGAAATTGCAGATGCACTAGTGATAATTTACCGAAATTCACTAGACTCTGGGGTGGTCCCGGTGGATTGGAAATTAGCAAACGTGACACAACTGTTTAAAAAAGGAGGTAGGCAGAAAGCAGGAAATTATAGGCCAGTGAGCTTAACTTCGGTAATAGGGAAGATGCTGGAATCTATCATCAAGGAAGAAATAGCGAGGCATCTGGATAGAAATTGTCCCATTGGGCAGACGCAGCATGGGTTCGTAAAGGGCAGGTCATGCCTAACTAATTTAGTGGAATTTTTTGAGGACATTACCAGTGCAGTAGATAACGGGGAGCCAATGGATGTGGTATATCTGGATTTCCAGAAAGCCTTTGACAAGGTGCCACACAAAAGGTTGCTGCATAAGATAAAGATGCATGGCATTAAGGGTAAAGTAGTAGCATGGATAGAGGATTGGTTAATTAATAGAAAGCAAAGAGTGGGGATTAATGGGTGTTTCTCTGGTTGGCAATCAGTAGCTAGTGGTGTCCCTCAGGGATCCGTGTTGGGCCCACAATTGTTCACAATTTACATAGATGATTTGGAGTTGGGGACCAAGGGCAATGTGTCCAAGTTTGCAGATGACACTAAGATGAGTGGTAAAGCGAAAAGTGCAGAAGATACTGGAAGTCTGCAGAGGGATTTGGATAGGTTAAGTGAATGGGCTAGGGTCTGGCAGATGGAATACAATGTTGACAAATGTGAGGTTATCCATTTTGGTAGGAATAACAGCAAACAGGATTATTATTTAAACGATAAAATATTAAAGCATGCCGCTGTGCAGAGAGACCTGGGTGTGCTAGTGCATGAGTCACAGAAGGTTGGTTTACAGGTGCAACAGGTGATTAAGAAGGCAAATGGAATTTTGTCCTTCATTGCTAGAGGGATGGAGTTTAAGACTAGGGAGGTTATGTTGCAATTGTATAAGGTGTTAGTGAGGCCACACCTGGAGTATTGTGTTCAGCTAGGTCTCCTTTCTTGAGAAAGGACGTACTGGCACTGGAGGGTGTGCAGAGGAACATAGAACATAGAACATAGAACACTACAGCGCAGTACGGGCCCTTCGGCCCTCGATGTTGCGCCGACCTGTGAAACCATCTGAAGCCTATCTGACCTACACTATTCCATTTTCATCGATATGTCTATCCAGTGACCACTTAAATGCCCTTAAAGTTGGCGAGTCTACTACTATTGCAGGCAGGGCGTTCCACACCACTACTACTCTCTGAGTAAAGAAACTGCCTCTGACATCTGTCCTATATCTATCACCCCTCAATTTAAAGCTATGTCCCCTCGTGTTGGTCATCACCATCCGAGGAAAAAGACTCTCACTGTCCACCCTATCTAACCCCCTGACTATCTTATATGTCTCTATTAAGTCACCTCTCAGCCTTCTCCTCTCTAATGAAAACAACCTCAATTCCCTGAGCCTTTCCTCGTAAGACCTTCCCTCCATACCAGGCAACATCCTAGTAAATCTCCTCTGAACCCTTTCCAAAGCTTCCACATCCTTCCTATAATGTGGTGACCAGAACTGCACGCGGTACTCCAGGTGCGGCCGCACCAGAGTTATGTACAGCTGCAGCATGACCTTGTGGTTCTGAAACTCAATCCCCCTGCTTATAAAGGCTAGCACACCATATGCCTTCTTAACAGCCCTATTAACCTGGGTGGCAACTTTCAGGGATTTATGTACCTGGATGCCGAGATCTCTCTGTTCATCTACACTACCAAGAATCTTGCCATTAGCCCAGTACTCTGCATTCCTGTTTCTCCTTCCAAAGTGAACCACCTCACACTTTTCCGCATTAAACTCCATCTGCCACCTCTCAGCCCAGCTCTGCAGCTTATCTATGTCCCTCTGTATCCTATAACATCCTTCAGCACTATCCACAACTCCACCGACCTTCGTGTCATCTGCAAATTTACTAACCCAGCCTTCTACACCCTCTTCCAGGTCATTTATAAAAATGACAAACAGCAGTGGCCCCAAAACAGATCCTTGCGGTACACCACTAGTAACTGAACTCCAGGATGAACATTTGCCATCAACCACCACCCTCTGTCTTCTTTCAGCTAGCCAATTACTGATCCAAACCGCTAAATCACCTTCAATTCCATACTTCCTTATTTTCTGCAATAGCCTACCGTGGGGAACCTTATCAAATGCCTTACTGAAATCCATATACACCACATCAACAGCTTTACCCTGATCCACCTGTTTGGTCACCTTCTCAAAAAACTCAATAAGGTTTGTGAGACATGACCTACCCTTCACAAAACCGTGTGAGTATCGCTAATCAACTTGTTCTTTTCAAGATGATTATAAACCCTATCTCTTATAACCTTTTCCAACATTTTACCCACAACCGAAGTAAGGCTCACAGGTCTATAATTACCAGGGTTGTCTCTACTCCCCTTCTTGAACAAGGGGACAACATTTGCTATCCTCCAGTCTTCCGGCACTATTCCTGTCGACAAAGACGACATAAAGATCAAGGACAAAGGCTCTGCAATCTCCTCCCTGGCTTCCCAGAGAATCCTAGGATAAATCCCATCTGGCCCAGGGGACTTATCTATTTTGACATTTTCTAAAATTGCTAACACCTCCTCCTTTTGAACCTCAATTCCATCTAGCCTGGTCGACTGAACCTGAGTGTTCTCCTCGACAACATTGTCTTCCTCCAGTGTAAACACTGACGAAAAATATCCATTTAATGCTTCCCCTATCTCCTCTGATTCCACACACAACTTTCCACTACTATCCTTGATTGGCCCTAATCTTACTCTAGTCATTCTTTTGTTCCTGATATACCTATAGAAAGCCTTAGGGTTTTCCTTGATCCTATCCGCCAACGACTTTTCGTGTCCTCTCCTCGCTCTTCTTAACTCTCCCTTTAGGTCCTTCCTGGCTAACTTGTAACTCTCAAGTGCCCTAACTGAACCTTCATGTCTCATCCTAACATAAGCCTTCTTCTTCCTCTTGACAAGTGCTTCAACTTCCTTAGTAAACCACGGTTCCCTTGCTCGACAACTTCCTCCCTGCCTGACAGGTACATACTTATCAAGGACACGCAGTAGCTGTTCCTTGAAAAAGCTCCACATTTCGATTGTACCCATCCCCTGCAGTTTCCTTCCCCATCCTATACATCCTAAATCTTGCCGAATAGCATCATAATTGCCTTTCCCCCAGCTATAATTCTTGCTTTGCGGTATCTACCTATCCCTGCCCATTGCTAAAGTAAACATAACCGAGTTGTGATCACTATCACCGAAGTGCTCACCTACATCTAAATCTAACACCTGGCCGGGTTCATTACCTAGTACCAAATCCAATGTGGCCTCGCCCCTTGTTGGCCTGTCTACATACTGTGTCAGAAAACCCTCCTGCACACACTGCACAAAAACTGACCCATCTATAGTACTCGAACTATAGTATTTCCAGTCAATATTTGGAAAGTTAAAGTCCCCCATAACAACTACCCTGTTACTCTCGCTCCTGTCAAGAATCATCTTTGCAATCCTTTCCTCTACATCAGGCAGCAGGGTAGCATGGTGGTTAGCATAAATGCTTCACAGCTCCAGGGTCCCAGGTTCGATTCCCGGCTGGGTCACTCTCTGTGTGGAGTCTGCACGTCCTCCCCCTGTGTGCGTGGGTTTCCTCCGGGTGCTCCGGCTTCCTCCCACAGTCCAAAGATGTGCGGGTTAGGTGGATTAGCCATGCTAAATTGCCTGTAGTGTCTTAATAAAAGTAAGGTTAAGGGGGGGTTGTTGGGTTACGGGTATGGGGTGGATACGTGGGTTTGAATAGGGTGATCATGGCTCGGCACAACATTGAGGGCACAACATTGTACTGTTCTATGTTCTATGTTCTATCTCTGGAACTAATCGGAGGTCTATAGACAACTCCCAACAGGGTGACCTCTCCTCTACTGTTCCTAATCTCGGCCCATACTGCCTCAGTAGATGAGTCCTCAAGCGTCCTTTCTACCGCCGTAATACTTTCCTTGATTAACAATGCCACACACCCCCACCCCCCCCCCCCCCCCCCCCACCCCCTCTTTACCATCTTCTCTGTTCTTACAGAAACATCTAAATCCTGGAACCTGCAACAACCATTCCTGTCCCTGCTTTACCCATGTCTCCAAAATCGCCACAACATCGAGATCCCAGGTACCAACCCATGCTGCAAGCTCACCCACCTTATTCCGGATGCTCCTGGCGTTGAAGTAGACACACTTCAAACCAGCGTCCTGCTTGCCGGTGCCCTCTTTCAAACTTTTAACCCTATCCCTGACCTCACTACTCTCAACATCCTGTACACTGGGACTACAATTTAGGTTCCCATCCCCCTGCTGAATTAGTTTAAAACCCCCCCCAAAGAGCACTAGCAAATCTCCCCCCCAGGATATTGGTACCCCTCTGGTTCAGGTGAAGACCATCCTGTTTGTAGAGGTCCCACCTACCCCAGAATGAGCCCCAATTATCCAGGAAACCAAAACCCTCCCTCCTGCACCATCCCTGTAGCCACGTGTTCAACTCCTCTCTCTCCTTATTTCTTACTTCGCTAGCACGTGGCACGGGTAACAACCCAGAGATAACAACTCTGTTTGTTCTAGCTCTCAGCTTCCACCCTGGCTCCCTGAATTTCTGTCTCAAATCCCCATCTCTCTTCCTACCTATGTCGTTGGTACCTATGTGGACCACGACTTGGGGCTGCTTCCCCTCCCCCTTAAGGATCCCAAAAACACGATCAGAGACATCACGAACCCTGGCACATGGGAGGCAACACACCAACCGTGAGTCTCTTTCGTTCCCACAGAACCTCCTGTCTGTTCCTCTAACTATGGAGTCCCCAATGACAAGTGCTCTGTTCCTCTTCTCCCTTCCCGTCTGAGCAACAGGGACAGACTCTGTGCCAGAGACCTGTGCCCTATTGCTTACCCCTGGTAAGTCGTCCCCCGCAACAGTATCCAAAACGGTATACTTGTTATAGAGGGGAACGACCACAGGGGATCCCTGCACTGCCTGCCGGTTCCCTCTCCCTCCCCTGACGGTAACCCATCTACTTTCTTCTTTTACCTGAGGTGTGACTACCTCCCTATAACTCCTCTCAATAACCCCCTCCGCCTCCCGAATGATCCGAAGTTCATCCAGCTCCAGGTACCTAACGCGGCTCTCGAGGAGCTGGAGTTGGGTGCACTTCCCGCAGATGTAGTCAGAAGGGACACTAGAGGTGACCCTTTCCTCCCACATTCTGCAGGAGGAACATTCAACTGCCCTAGCCTCCATTCCCACTGAACTAACTTCCCAACTACTGAAAAATAAAAATAAAAAACTTGTTAGATTAGCAATCCAACGGACAGAACCTTTTTTTTGGTTAGAGGAGGAGGATGGGTGGGAGACACTACGTAAGTAGTGTTTCGGGTAAAGCTGTCACTCGAGAACAGCCCCTTCACAAACCACCTTCAACCTACGCTGACCGCACTGCACGTATGCAAATCACCAGGTTAATCCCAGAGCTGAAGGGGTTGGATTACGAGGAGAGGTTGAGTAGACTGGGACTGTACTCGTTGGAATTTAGAAGGATGAGGGGGGATCTTATAGAAACATTTAAAATTATGAAGGGAATAGATAGGATAGATGCGGGCAGGTTGTTTCCACTGGCGGGTGAAAGCAGAACTAGTGGGTATAGCCTCAAAATAAGGGGAAGTAGATTTAGGACTGAGTTTAGGAGGAACTTCTTCACCCAAAGGGTTGTGAATCTATGGAATTCCTTGCCCAGTGAAGCAGTTGAGGCTCCTTCATTACATGTTTTTAAGGTAAAGATAGATAGTTTTTTGAAGAATAAAGGGATTAAGGGTTATGGTGTTCGGGCCGGAAAGTGGAGCTGAGTCCACAAAAGATCAGCCATGATCTCATTGAATGGCGGAGCAGGCTCGAGGGGCCAGATGGCCTACTCCTGCTCCTAGTTCTTATGTTCTTATGTTCGAGACCTTTACCAACTAGGAGAACATCGGTTCAAGAAGGCAGCTCACTATCACCTCCAATCACGAATGTTCTAGTCAGCAACACCCTTCCTCAAGATTATGTCAATTCCTGTGTTGCAATTGCTGGAGACAGGATTGAGAGACACTCCCAGGACAGGGACAGCAGGGGGCTAGATACAGAGTAAAGCTCCCTCTACACTGTCCCCATCAAACACTCCCAGGACAGGTACAGCACGGGGTTAGATACAGAGTAAAGCTCCCTCTACACTGTCCCCAACAAACACTCCCAGGACAGGTACAGCACGGGTTTGATACAGAGTAAAGCTCCCTCTACACTGTCCCCATCAAACACTCCCAGGACAGGTACAGCACGGGGTTAGATACAGAGTAAAGCTCCCTCTACACTGTCTCCATCAAACACTCCCAGGACAGGTACAGCACGGGGTTAGATACAGAGTAAAGCTCCCTCTACACTGTCCCCATCAAACACTCCCAGGACAGATACAGCACGCGGTTAGATACAGAGTAAAGTTCCCTCTACACTGTCCCCATCAAACACTCCCAGGACAGGTACAGCACCGGGTTAGATACAGAGTAAAGCTCCCTCTACACTGTCCCCATCAAACACTCCCAGGACAGGTGCAGCACGGGGTTAGATACAGAGTAAAGCTCCCTCTACACTGTCCCCATCAAACACTCCCAGGACAGGTACAGCACGGGGTTAGATACAGAGTAAAGCTCCCTCTACACTGTCCCCATCAAACACTCCCAGGACAGGTACAGCACGGGGTTAGATACAGAGTAAAGCTCCCTCTACACTGTCCCCATCAAACACTCCCAGGACAGGTACAGCACGGGGTTAGATACAGAGTAAAGCTCCCTCTACACTGTCCCCATCAAACACTCCCAGGACAGGTACAGCACGGGGTTAGATACAGAGTAAAGCTCCCTCTACACTGTCCCCATCAAACACTCACAGGACAGGTACAGCACGGGGTTAGATACAGAGTAAAGCTCCCTCTACACTGTCCCCATCAAACACTCCCAGGACAGATACAGCACGAGGTTAAGAAACATAAGAACTAGGAGCAGGAGTAGGCCATCTGACCCCTCGAGCCTGCTCCGCCTTTCAATAAGATCATGGCTGATCTTTTTGTGGACTCAGCTCCACTTACCCGCCCGCTCACCATAACCATTAATTCCTTACTGTTCAAAAATCCATCTATCTTTGCCTTAAAAACATTTAATGAAGGAGCCTCAACTGCTTCACTGGGCAAGGAATTCCACACATTCACAACCCTTTGGGTGAAGAAGTTCCTCCATTCAGTCTCAGGTGAGATAGAGCACAGGGTTAGATACAGAGCTATTTAGCAAAGTGAGCTCTTTGTTTTGCAAGTCAAATATCCAGCTAACAATGGGTTAATCATTTCCATTGCTGTTGATGGTGTGATGATTTGCAGTGTGTGGGCTGCAAACTGTAGGTATTTGCAGTACGCCTTCTGTACTGTGGTTTGATGCAGCGATACTTTCTGCCGAGCTGATAGTTTTCTCAGTTTTGTGGGTTGCCCAAATACGGCTATCGCCCTCATTGCGTCTCTCCCACAGCCGCCCATGGTTTCACCTATACAAGCTGCAACGCAGTCTCAACAACGCAAGGCCCGAGTCAGTAACAACTGTGGGTCCGAGTCAGTGTGTCCCGAGGGTCCGAGTCAGTGTGTCCCGAGGGTCCAGGCAATGAGACCTGAGGTGGTGATTCTGCCTTGCCACCCTTGGTCAATGGAGAGTGGAGTGGGCAATGGAGAGTGGAGTGGGCAATGGAGAGTGGAGTGGGCAATGGAGAGTGGAGTGGGCAATGGAGAGTGGAGTGGGTAATGGAGAGTGGAGTGGGTAATGGAGAGTGGAGTGGGCAATGGAGAGTGGAGTGGGCAATGGAGAGTGGAGTGGGCAATGGAGAGTGGAGTGGGCAATGGAGAGTGGAGTGGGCAATGGAGAGTGGAGTGGGCAATGGAGAGTACATTCTGTGTCACCCTGAATGCTTCCTCCATTCAGCAGGGCTGATTAGTCAGCCGATGGTGGCCGGGACGTGGTAATCAGCAGGAGGTTTCCTGGCCCATGTTTAATCTGAAGCCATGGGGTCCAGAGTCGATGTTGAGGACTCCCAGGGCAACTCCCTCCCGACTGTATCCCACTGTGCCCCCACCTCTGCTGGGTCTGTCCTGCTGGTGAGACAGGACATTCCCAGGAATGGGGATAGTGGTGTCTGGGATTTTGGGCGGGACTCTCCGACTCCCCCGCTGGGTCCAGGAATCGGCGGGGGGGGGGGGGGGGGCGCTGAATTCTCCAGCACCGGAGAATTGGCGGGGGCGGGAATCGCGCCACACCGGTTGGCAGCCGCTCGCAGCAACCCACCCCCGGCGATTCCCTGTCACGCGATGGCCGAAGTCCCACCGGCGTAAATTGGACCAGGTCCCTGACCAGCGGGTTAACCCTAACCCGCCCTGCCGGGACCCCCCCCCGCCCTGTCGGAACCCCCCCCCCCCGCCCTGCCGGAACCCCCCCCCCCCCGCCCTGCCGGCCCCCCCCCCCCCCCGCCCTGCCGGAACCCCCCCCCCCCCGCCCTGCCGGGACCCCCCCTCCCCCTCCCCTGCCGGAACCCACCCCCCCGCCCTACCGGAACCCCCCCCCCCCGCCCTACCGGGACCCCCCCCCCCCCCGCCCTAACCGGAACCCACCCCCCCCCCCGCCCTGCCGGAACCCCCCCCCCCCCGCCCTGCCGGGACCCCCCTCCCCCTCCCCTGCCGGAACCCCCCCCCCCCCGCCCCACCGGAACCCCCCCCCCCCGCCCTACCGGGACCCCCCCCCCCCCAGCCCTGCCGGGACCCCCCCCCCTCCCCTGACCGGAACCCCCCCCCGCCCTGCCGGACCCCCCCCCCCTCCCTGCCGTAACCCCCCCCCGCCCTGCCGGAACCCCCCCCCCCGCCCCGCCGGACCCCCCCCCCCTCCCCTGCCGGAACCCCCCCCCCGCACCGCCTGAACCCCCCCCCCTCCCCTGCCGGAACCCCCCCCCTCGCCCCCCCCCCCCCGCCCTGCCGGAACCCCCCCCCCCGCACCGCCGGAACCCCCCCCCCGCCTCCCTGCCGGAACCCCCCGCCCCCCCCCCCCCCCCCTGCCGGACCCCCCCCCCCTCCCCTGCCGTAACCCCCCCCCCGCCCTGCCGGAACCCCCCCCCCCCAGCCCTGCCGGAACCCCCCCCCCCACCCTGCCGTGACCCCCCCCCCGCGCTGCCGGAACCCCCCCCCGCCCTGCCGAACCCCCCCCCCCCCCGCCGGAACCCCCCCCCCGCCCTGCCGGAACCCCCCCGCCCCCCCCCCCCCCCCCCGCCCTGCCGGGACCCCCCCCCCCCTCCCCTGCCGGAACCCCCCCCCCGCCCTGCCGGAACCCCCCCCCCCCCGCCCTGCCGTAACCCCCCCCCCGCCCTGCCGGGACCCCCCCGCCCCCCCCCCCCCCCTCCCCTGCCGGAACCCCCCCCCGCCCTGCCGGAACCCCCCCCCCCGCCCTGCCGGTACCCCCCGCCCCCCCCCCCCCGCCCTGCCGGAACCCCTCCCACCCCCGACCCCCCCCCCCCCTCCCTGCCGGAACCCCTCCCACCCCCGCCCTGCCGGGACCCCCCCCCCTGCCCTGCCAGAACCCCCCCCCCCCCCCCGCCCTGCCGGAACCCCTCCCACCCCCGACACCCCCCCCCCGCCCTGCCGGAACCCCCCCCCCTGCCCTGCCGGAACCCCCCCACCCCCGACCCCCCCCCCCCCTCCCCTGCCGGAACCCCCCCCCCCCCCCCGCCCTGCCGGAACCCCCCCCCACCCCCGACCCCCCCCCGCCCTGCCGGGACCCCCCCCCCTCCCCTGCCGGAACCCCCCCCCCCCCCGCCCTGCCGGGACCCCCCCCCCCCCCCCCCTGCCGGAACCCCCCCCCCCCCCCCTGCCGGAACCCCCCCCCCCCGCCCTGCCGGAACCCCCCCCGCCCTGCCGGAACCCCCCCGCCCTGCCGGAACCCACCCCCCCCGCCCCGCCCTGCCGGAACCCCCCCCACCCCCGCCCCCCCCCCCCCCCCCCCGCCCTGCCGGAACCCCCCCCCCCGCCCTGCCCGACCCCCCCCCCCGCCCTGCCCGAACCCCCCCCCCCCCGCCCTGAGAATCCCACCCATTGTCTGGGCAGCAAAGTAGCACAGTGGTTAGCACAATTTCTTCAAAGCGCCAGGGTCCCAGGTTCGATTCCCGGCTTGGGTCACTGCCTGTGTGGAGTCTGCACGTTCTCCCCGTGTCTGCGATGGGATTTCACCCTCTGTGTAAAACACCTGCCTCACACATCTCCTCTAGACTTTGCCCCACGGACCATAGGGTTATTATGCCCCCTGGTGACCCCCTCCATCCTGGGAAGGAGTGCCTGCCCATCCACTTTACAACCCCCCACCCGCCCACCCCCAACCCGCCCCCACCTTACCCCCACCACCAACCACCCACACCCCACCCCCTTCCCCACCCCATCCCCCACCTCCTTCCCCACCCCATCCCCCACCCCACCCCACCCCACCCCCTTCCCCACCCCATCCCCCACCCCTCCCCACCCCCTTCCCCACCCCATCCCCCACCTCCTTCCCCACCCCATCCCCCACCCCACCCCACCCCACCCCCTTCCCCACCCCATCCCCCACCCCACCCCACCCCCTTCCCCACCCCATCCCCCACCTCCTTCCCCACCCCATCCCCCACCCCACCCCACCCCACCCCCTTCCCCACCCCATCCCCCACCCCTCCCCACCCCCTTCCCCACCCCACCCCCACACCATCAAGAAGTTTCTCCTCGAACTCGCCAAGTTAAGTCTTCAAATGCCTCTGACGTTATGAAATGAAATGAATGAAAATTGCTTATTGTCACGAGTAGGCTTCAATGAAGTTACTGTGAAAAGCCCCTAGTCACCACATTCCGGCGCCTGTTCGGGGAGGCTGGTACGGGAATGAGGATTTTAAACTTTCATTTGCCAGTACCTCTCTGAACCCACACCTCAGTAATCACCTTTATGCTGCTTTGTTCCTGTTTCCAGCTTCTTCTTCATGGCTCGTTCACCAGAGGCCCTGGAGCTCACACCAGCACTGCTGCCAGCTGCAAAATGGAGGAAGGTCTCTCGCGCCCAATAGGTGACCTGCGCTCTGCCACTACTTCACACAGGAAGACTCTGGTGCTTAAAAAACATCAAATGGTCCTGGGTCAGCACACTGACGTCAATTGGGGGAGGTCTGCCTTGCTGGGCTCCGGGCCTGCGCCCTGCGGAGGGGGTGGTCTGCCTCGCTGGGCTCCGGGCCTGCGCCCTGCTGAGGGGGTGGTCTGCCTCGCTGGGCTCCGGGCCTGCGCCCTGCTGAGGGGGTGGTCTGCCTCGCTGGGGCCTGCGCCCTGCTGAGGGGGCGGTCTGCCTCGCTGGGCTCCGGGCCTGCGCCCTGCTGAGGGGGTGGTCTGCCTCGCTGGGCTCCGGGCCTGTGCCCTGCTGAGGGGGTGGTCTGCCTCGCTGGGGCCTGCGCCCTGCTGAGGGGGCGGTCTGCCTCGCTGGGCTCCGGGCCTGCGCCCTGCGGAGGGGGCGAGAATGTACAGAACAGCCGGATTCTGAAAGTCGGTCGCAGCCGGCACGACTTTGCACTATTGAGAACACCACGACGTTTCGCCCCGCGACCATTCTGACACCCGCCTGTGACCCACCCGCAGGTCACGACCCTGGGTTTGACCCTGGCTCCACACTATCTCTCTCACCCCACACTAACCCATCATTACCCAGATCTCAAACTATTCTGCTGAGCCTGAGCACAATGCACTTTAAAGTCAGAGGTAAGTGGTGATCTCTGACCACCACACAGGTGACCACTGACCACTTTACAGAGATCCAGGCGTTCCCACAGCAACCACTGGTCAGGTCTAAGTCGGGCAGGGAGAAGATCAAAAAAATGCTTGACATTTTCTTCCTGAAACTTGTGAAGGCACAGGGGTCATGGATTGTAGGGTCAGGGGTCAGGGGTTCGGGTCTGCAGATTGGGGCTCAGGGGACATGGACTGTGGGGTCAGGGGTCATGGACTGTGGGGTCAGGGGTCAGGGGTTCGGGTCTGCAGATTGGGGCTCAGGGGACATGGACTGTGGGGTCAGGGGTCATGGACTGTGGGGTCAGGGGTCAGGGGTTGGGGTCTGCAGATTGGGGCTCAGGGGTCATGGACTGTGGGGTCAGGGGTCAGGACCAGGGTTTGGTACTCAGGGAGACAGTTGGGACAGAATCTACAATCTACCCGTCGTCCGTTGCCCCCCTCGGCCCCCCTGAGTTACACATGCAGCTGTTATTCAGGATTCATTTCATTTTTGTTACAATGACATGGCTAAATTATGACTTCTTGTTTTCACAGGCCAGATTGTCCAGTCAAGGCGAAGAATGTTAACATGTTTCTGAGCAGACTCTGGCCTTCAGAATGTGATTCAGAGGAACAGAAATTCGAGGGGTCAGTACTGAGGGAGTGCTGCACTGTCAGAGGGTCAGTACTGAGGGAGTGCCGCACTGTCAGAGGGTCAGTACTGAGGGAGTGCTGCACTGTCAGAGGGTCAGTACTGAGGGAGTGCTACACTGTCAGAGGGTCAGTACTGAGGGAGTGCAGCACTGCCAGAGGGTCAGTACTGAGGGAGTGCCGCACTGTCAGAGGGTCAGTACTGAGGGAGTGCCGCACTGTCAGACGGTCAGTACTGAGGGAGTGCTGCACTGTCAGAGGGTCAGTACTGAGGGAGTGCTGCACTGTCAGAGGGTCTGTACTGAGGGAGTGCCGCACTGTCAGAGGGTCAGTACTGAGGGAGTGCTGCACTGTCAGAGGGTCAGTACTGAGGGAGTGCTGCACTGTCAGAGGGTCAGTACTGAGAGAGTGCTGCACTGTCAGAGGGTCAGTACTGAGGGAGTGCTGCACTGTCAGAGGGTCAGTACTGAGGGAGTGCTGCATTGTCAGAGGGTCAGTACTGAGGGAGTGCCGCACTGTCAGACGGTCAGTACTGAGGGAGTGCTGCACTGTCAGAGGGTCAGAACTGAGGGAGTGCCGCACTGTCAGAGGGTCAGTACTGAGGGAGTGCCACACTGTCAGATGGTCAATACTGAGGGAGTGCTGCACTGTCAGAGGGTCAGTACTGAGGGAGTGCTGCACTGTCAGAGGGTCAGTACTGAGGGAGTACCGCACTGTCAGAGGGTCAGTACTGAGGGAGTGCTGCACTGTCAGAGGGTCAGTACTGAGGGAGTGCTGCACTGTCAGAGGGTCAGTACTGAGAGAGTGCTGCACTGTCAGAGGGTCAGTACTGAGGGAGTGCTGCACTGTCAGAGGGTCATTACTGAGGGAGTGCTGCACTGTCAGAGGGTCAGTACTGAGGGAGTGCGGCACTGTCAGAGGGTCAGTACTGAGGGAGTGCCGCACTGTCAGAGGGTCAGCACTGAGGGAGTGCTGCACTGTTGGAGGGTCAGTACTGAGGAAGCGCTGCACTGTCAGAGGGTCAGCACTGAGGGAGTGCTGCACTGTCAGAGGGTCAGTACTGAGGGAGTGCTGCACTGTCAGAGGTTCAGTACTGAGGAAGCGCTGCACTGTCAGTGGGTCAGTACTGAGGGGGTGCTGCACTGTTGGAGGGTCAGTACTGAGGGAGTGCTGCACTGTCAGAGGGTCAGTACTGAGGGAATGCTGCACTGTCAGAGGGTCAGTACTGAGGGAGTGCCGCACTGTCAGAGGGTCAGTACTGAGGGAATGCTGCACTGTCAGAGGGTCAGTACTGAGGAGGTGCTGCACTGTCAGAGGATCAGTACTGAGGGAGTGCTGCGCTGTCAGAGGGTCAGAACTGAGGGAGTGCTGCACTGTTGGAGGGTCAGTACTGAGGGAGTGCCGCACTGTCAGAGGGTCAGTACTGAGGGAGTGCCGCACTGTCAGAGGGTCAGTACTGAGGAAGTGCTGCAGTGTCAAAATGCCATCTTTTGGATTTAACGTTACCTTCTTTCAGGTGAATGTAAGGATCCCAGAGCTCTATTGAGAGATTCAGCGCAGTTATCGCTGTTGTCGTGAATCAACATCACAGAAAATAATTATCTTGTTATTTTCACATTGTTTTTAATTGGATCTTGCTGTGCACACATTGCCTATTGATTTTCCTGTATCACAATAATGTCTCGCCTTCAGGTGAAGTTCTTTGGCTGCAGGTTTGAAATATTTGGTATTCCAATCATTTTTATGCATTTGATTTTCATTTACTGCAAACCACTTTTTAAATAAATTTGGAGTACCCAATTCATTTTTTACAATTAAGGGGCAATTTAGCGTGGCCAATCCACCTACTCTGCACATCTTTGGTTTGTGGGGATGAGACCCACGCAGACATGGGGAGAATATGCAAACTCCACACGGACAGTGACCCAGAGCCGGGATCGAACCCGGGTCCTCGGCACCGTGAGGCAGCAGTGCTAACCATTGCGCCACCGTGTAGCCCTATCTGGCGTTCTTACTTAATCAAATAATAAGCCTGAGTCAACTTCCTTGCAATTTGCTAAGGACGACTAAATCTTGTGAACCACTGCACCACTGTGCTGCCCAATATGCCCACTACCTTAAACAAGAATTCAAATTCAGGTCAGTTATTAAATAGGATGTTTCACACAAACCTGTTGACCTGACTGAAGTTGGAAGGTGGAGCTCAGTTTTGCCGCATTAACTGAGAGCTGTGTTTGCCCCTCACTCTTTGCCGTTACCGTTTCTATACCCACACAATAAGCCGGAGATTTGTCAGGGTGAAGAAAAGAGCCAGACTATTTCCGAAAGTGGTCCAGCCTCCTGTCAAGAGTTCAAACTCTTCAACAGAGTCAGATCACAGTGCAGGAGAAGCCAGCGCTGTCAAACATCTACTCACATGAAAAGGGTGAGAATTAAAGATGAATAAATTGGAGAATAATTCAAGATAACCTTTATTAAAATTACATTTCTTTGTTCTTGGTATTTGTTCTGAAGAGCTGATGAGACTCTCGACCAACATAATTCAGTTGCTACATTGAATCAAAGCTTTTGTTCTGGAGAATAAGGAAGGGATTTGAGTAATTTCTTCAGCGTCTTCTCCCCAGCTCACTGTACATGGACTTGCCAGAATTGTCAAGATGCTGAAAAAGGAAATCCATGTTCCATCAAAATACCAATTTTTAAAAAATATTTTTTATTCTTCTTTTTCACATTTTCTCCCAAATTTACACCCACCAACAATAAACAATAATCAGAAACAAATATGTCAATCCCCATATCAATAACAACGATCCCATCCTCCCACCAAACCCCAAACATCAGCACGCATGTTCACACAAACAAATGACAAAGAGGAATCAAGAATCACCCATCGTCACCCTTAATACACACATCCCCCCCAACCCACCCCCACCAACTAATGTTTGATGTTATCCAGTTCTTGAGAGTGCATGACGAATAATGCCCATGAATTGCAGAACCCCTCAATCCCTCCCCTCAGTTCAAACTTAAATCTTCTCAAGAGTCAAGAATTCCAACAGGTCCCTCTGATCTGGCACCACCTTCTCCATCTGGAACCGTACCCTTTTGCTGACCATTACCGCTACCCCTCGAGCCCTCCTGTCAAGTTCAGAGTGAAACACCTGACTAACCCCACCCTTTTTAAGTCTCACCTGGTCCTTCACCCTCAGGTGAGTCTCCTACAGCATTGCCACATCGGCTTTCAAACTTTTAAGATGCGCAAGCACACTTGACCGGACCTCCTAGCCCTCTCACGTTCCACGTGACTATCCTAACTGGGGATCTCTCACCTCCCCCCCCCACCCTTCTTATCCACCATCATCATACCACCGGGCACTGCCCCATGAGCCTGACCAGCCCCTATCCATTATTAACATCGAACCCCTTCCCCCCTCCCAAAAACCCCCCCTACATTTCCTCTTGAAAATCTCCCAGCCTCTCGCTCGCCTCGTAGGCCCATCGAAACTTGCTAACCAGGCTCCAATGTCCACAGTCCTCCTCTCATCTCACCTCCGTTCACTAGCCAACTTTAGTTAGCTAGCGCAGTGGCTCATCAAAATGCCAATTAACAACATTTCAATTTGTACACCTCAATGTTGCAAAGCTGATTAATCATTTAATCTCTTCTTAATTCTTCAGTCGATTTGCCGTTACTGCCATAAACTTGTCAATAACAGTGGGCGGAATTCTCCGATCCCGCAGCGGGCCGGAGAATCGCCGGGAGGGGGGCGCGAATCCCGCGATGCCGCCCCGACGCTGGGCTGGCGATTCTCCAGCGATTGGAGAATCAGCGCCAATGGAGCCGGTGTGGTTGCCGCAGCGCCGGTTGTTCAACACGGCCTCCCCCCCGGCGATTCTCCGTGCTCAACAGGCTGAATGCCGAGTGGTCCTACCCAGCGGGACCTGGGCGTTTTGGCTGCGGGGTCCGTCCTGGTTAGGGGGAGGGGGATCCGACTCTGGGGTGGCCTCCACAGTAGCCAGTCCCGCGATCGGTGGCTACTGATCGGCGGGCGGGCTAATTCCGGGGGGCGCCTATGTTCCAACGCGCCAGGCCCCTGTCAGGCTCCGCCATGTTGCCCGGGGGCCAGCGCGGAGACAGCAAGTCACGCGCATGTGCGGACCCGCGCCGGCCGGGTTGGGGCACGTATCGGCAGCTGAAGCTCCGTGAAGCGCTGGCCCCTCGTGCTACAAGTGGCCAGATAGCACCGTCACAAAACCCTCCGGTATTTACGACGGCGTCAACATTTAGCCCCATTATCGGAGAATCCCGCCCAGGATTCCAGGAAAATCCAGCCCTTGCTGCCATGGCGATGGGAACAGGTGTCCACTGCTCTTTTTTTCCAATTTTAAAAATAAATTTAGATTACCCAATTATTTTTCCCAATTAAGGGGCAATTTAGCGTGGCCAATCCACCTGCCCTGCACATCTTTGGGTTGGGGGGGCGAAACCCACACAGACACGGGGAGAATGTGCAAACTCCACACGGACAGTGACCCGGGGCTGGGATTGAACCTGGGACCTCAGCGCCGTGAGGCAGCAGTGCTAACCACTGCTCCACCCTGCCACCCCTGGCCTTCACTGCTCTGATGCAGAGTGGAGTGTGTCATTCACTAATCAGATGGTGAATGTCCCTCAGATATTTATAGTGACTTCAGAAATGAAGGGAAATGAAGAAGATTTCCTGTCCTAAAGTCAGAGGGGAGGGGGGATTCTCCGGGACCACCAGCCAGTGATGGGAATGCCGATGACCCGGTGAATCAGGTATCAGGGAAAAAACGGGGTTCACACCGGCCCATTGTGAGTCTCCCAGCATGCCCTGCAAGCCCCATTGAGGTCCCGTCTGCCCCAACGAGATTCATGCCCAGACCCAGTGGGATCACCCAGATAGATCATTAAAGCTGATTTGAATCTAATTATCGGTATTGTCAAGCCTGTTTGTATGCCGAGAAGCATAAAAGATTTGAACTGCATTATTTACATTCAATTTCACAGACAATTGCCTTTTAAAAGCCTTTTGATTGACAGGTCCAGGCAATTTCAAAGGGAGGATTACTGTTGTTTATTTACACATCTCTACAGGGGCTCATGGACTTTGAGGAGCTGCTACTTTGAGTTTTTTTAAAGACGCTGTCTCTTTGTTCCGAAGAGCCTCCTAGAAAGACCAGTTCAGGGCTTGAAAAAGTTAAAGGGCAATGAAATTGACTGTGAAAAAAACACTTTAAAGGTTTCCACCACCTTAAAGGGAATACTTTTACCTTCAACTCACACATCAGTACAAGGTGCCAGGTTGGCATTTCCAAGGGATGTGGCTGAAGGGGGGTGTGGGGGGGGGGGGGGGGGGGGGGGGGATTGGGGAGGATTCGGGAGTGGCCCTTGCCAGAGATTAGGGTGGGGGAGGGCCTTGACAGTAATCCACGTGGGGGAGGGGCTGGAAATGTTTTCTGAGTTTCGGGTGCCCTTTAAAAATGGCGTCCCGATCTCTGAGGAGTGGGGCCTGTCAGAGAGATCGCCCTGCCCCCCCCCCCCCCCCACACACCCCCAGGTCCAGTAAAAACCTCGATCCTTATTAAAAATTGTACTTTGTGCCACATCAGGTTTGCTCCTAATACCGGTTTTCCACCTAATCTTCAACCGGGAGAATCACAGCCAGAGTTTGAAGATTTCTGGGCCTAGATTTGGTGAGCTCTCTGAGATTGGTGAGCAGCCTTCAGATCAAAGTCCTCCACATTTTCTTTAAGCACCATTGTTTCCACAAATAACAGACATCTCAGTTAGTCTCACTTCCACATCTTTGTTGTGAGTTCCAGCAGCAGTTTGGCAGATTATTGTGATCAATACTGAGGGAGAGCTGTATTGGCAAGGAGCTCTCACATGTTCCGGTGAACCTGGGGTTAACCCAAGGAGTTCAGTTGTATAATCCATACAGAAGAGGGGTTTGGGGAGATGGGGATTTTTCTACTTCACCCCAAGTCATTTTTCCCTCACTGCCCTGGAGATCAAACAGAAAAACTTAAAATGTGTGAAATACGGGACAGAGAAAGATCACGGAATGCATCCCCATCTGAGTGAGAAAGTGATGGATATGGTAACCCCTCTGTCCCATTCAGCTCGTAATCTGGACAATAGTTGTATTGCGTTTCCATCATCCTAACACACTCCACCACCAAGCTCAAGCTCACCATTCTTGGCCAAGCTAAGGATTGTTGTGTTCGATGGGTTTGAGTTGAATGGTCACTTACCGAATATATTGCATCAGAAGCATCATTATGCATCAGTGGGTGCCTGTCAGAAGCTGCAGAAGAAATATTCAGAAACTTATTAAATATGAAGAGGCATGGTATCTAGAACCTTCTAAATAAACACAGAATGTACGAGTAATTAAGTTGTTCTCCACCAATTTTTCACTCTCTGTAACATAGAACATAGAACGATACAGCGCAGTACAGGCCCTTCGGCCCACGATGTTGCACCGACATGGAAAAAAAACCGAAAGGCCATCTCACCTACACTATGCCATTATCATCCATATGCTTATCCAATAAACTTTTAAATGCCCTCAATGTTGGCGAGTTCACTACTGTTGCAGGTAGGGCATTCCACGGCCTCACCACTCTTTGCGTAAAAAACCTACCTCTGACCTCTGTCCTATATCTATTACCCCTCAATTTAAGGCTATGTCCCCTCGTGCTAGCCACCTCCATCCGCGGGAGAAGGCTCTCACTGTCCACCCTATCTAACCCTCTGATCATTTTGTATGCCTCTATTAGGTCACCTCTTAACCTTCTTCTCTCTAACGAAAACAACCTCAAGTCCATCAGCCTTTCCTCATAAGATTTTCCCTCCATACCAGGCAACATCCTGGTAAATCTCCTCTGCACCCGTTCCAAAGCTTCCACGTCCTTCCTATAATGAGGCGACCAGAACTGTACGCAATACTCCAAATGCAGCCGTACCAGAGTTTTGTACAGCTGCAACATGACCTCATGGCTCCGGAACTCAATCCCTCTACCAATAAAGGCCAACACACCATAGACCTTCTTCACAACCCTATCAACCTGGATGGCAACTTTCAGGGATCTATGTACATGGACTCCGAGATCCCTCTGCTCATCCACACTACCAAGAATTTTACCATTAGCCAAATATTCCGCATTCCTATTATTCTTTCCAAAGTGAATCACCTCACACTTCTCTACATTAAACTCCATTTGCCACCTCTCAGCCCAGCTCTGCAACTTATCTATGTCCCTCTGTAACCTGCAACATCCTTCCACACTGTCTACAACTCCACCGACTTTAGTGTCGTCGGCAAATTTACTCACCCAACCTTCTGTGCCCTCCTCTAGGTCATTTATAAAAATGACAAACAGCAACGGCCCCAGAACAGATCCTTGTGGTACGCCACTCGTAACTGAACTCCATTCTGAACATTTGCCATCAACCACCACTCTCTGTCTTCTTTCAACGAGCCAATTTCTGATCCACATCTCTAAATCACCCTCAATCCCCAGCCTCCGTATTTTCTGCAATAGCCGACCGTGGGGAACCTTATCAAACGCTTTACTGAAATCCATATACACCACATCAACTGCTCTACCCTCATCTACCTGTTCAGTCACCTTCTCAAAGAACTCGATAAGGTTTGTGAGGCATGACCTACCCTTCACAAAACCATGCTGACTATCCCTAATCATATTATTCCTCTCTAGATGATTATAAATCGTATCTCTTATAATCCTCTCCAAGACTTTACCCACAACAGATGTGAGGCTCACCGGCCTATCGTTACCGGGGTTATCTCTACTCCCCTTCTTGAACAAAGGGACCACATTTGCTACCCTCCAGTCCTCTGGCACTATTCCTGTAGCCAATGATGACATAAAAATCAAAGCCAAAGGCTCAGCAATCTCTTCCCTGGCTTCCCAGAGAATCCTAGGATAAATCCCATCAGGCCCCGGGGACTTATCTATTTTCACCTTGTCCAGAATTGCCAACACTTCTTCCCTACGCACCTCAATGCCATCTATTCTAATAGCCTGGGTCTCAGCATTCTCCTCCACAATATTATCTTTTTCCTGAGTGAATACTGACGAAAATAATTCATTTAGAATCTTGCTTATCTCCTCAGCCTCCACACACAACTTCCCACCACTGTCCTTGACTGGCCCTACTCTTACCCTAGTCATTCTTTTATTCCTGACATACCTATAGAAAGCTTTTGGGTTTTCCTTGATCCTACCTGCCAAAGACTTCTCATGTCCCCTCCTTGCTCGTCTTAGCTCTCTCTTTAGATCCTTCCTCGCTTCCTTGTAACTATCAACTGAAACTTCACGCCTCATCTTCACATAGGCCTCCTTCTTCCTCTTAACAAGAAATTCCACTTCTTTGGTAAACCACGGTTCCCTCGCTCTACCCCTTCCTCCCTGCCTGACTGGTACGTACTTATCAAGAACACGCAATAGCTGTTCCTTGAACAAGCTCCACATATCCAGTGTGCCCAACCCTTGTAGCCTACTTCTCCAACCTACACATCCTAAGTCATGTCTAATGGCATCATAATTGCCCTTCCCCCAGCTATAACTCTTGCCCTGCGGGGTATACTTATCCCTTTCCATCACTAATGTAAAGGTCACCGAATTGTGGTCACTGTCTCCAAAGTGCTCACCTACCTCCAGATCTAACATCTGGCCTGGTTCATTACCCAAAACCAAATCCAATGTGGCCTCGCCTCTTGTTGGTCTGTCAACATATTATGTCAGGAAACCCTCCTGCACACATTGTACACAGAACGACCCATCTAATGTACTCGAACTATATCTTTTCCAGTCAATATTTGGAAAGTTAAAGTCTCCCATAACAACTACCCTGTTACTTTTGCTCTTTTCCAGAATCATCTTCGCCATCCTTTCCTCTACATCCCTAGAACTATTAGGTGGCCTATAGAAAACTCCCAACAGGGTGTCATCTCCTTTCCTGTTTCTAACCTCAGCCCATACTACCTCGGAAGAAGAGTCCCCATCTAGCATCCTTTCTGCCACCGTAATACTGTCCTTGACTAGCAGCGCCACACCTCCCCCTCTTTTGCCCCCTTCTCTGAGCTTACTAAAACACCTAAACCCCGGAACCTGCAACAACCATTCCTGTCCCTGCTCTATCCATGTCTCTGAAATGGCCACAACATCGAAGTCCCAGGTACCAACCCATGCTGCCAGTTCCCCTACCTTATTTCGTATACTCCTGGCATTGAAGTAGAAACACTTCAAACCACCTACCTGAACACTGGCACCCTCCTGCAAAGTCAAACCTTGCAAACTCTGCTGCTCCTGTCTCTCACCATGTTCTATCCCCTATCAACCCCGTGCTCACTCACTTCCACTGTGTCCCAGTTAAACAATGCCTCAATTTAAACATTTTCATCCTTGTTTTCAAATTCCTCCGGACTTCATTCCCTCTCTCGCTCTAACCTCCTCCAGCCCCACAACTCCCCAAGATCACTGCATTCCTCTAATTCTGGCATTTCTGGGTCATCCTGAATCCCACCTGGCTGGCAGCTTTGGTGGTGATTAGCACTGCTGTCTCACCCGCCATGGACCCGGGTTCAATTCCGATCTCTTGGAATCTCTTTCATCCTTCAAGACACTTTTAAAACCTACTTCACTGAGAAAACTTTTGCTCTTCTGGTCAAACAACTGCCAACAAAAGAAATTGCCGTGGCTGGGGGTAGGGGTGGTCTATTGGATAGCTCTGGCAAAGACCCAGTACAGGGATGGCAAACTTCATCGGCATCATTCTCTGAGTATGGCATAACCATGAACATTACCATCCTGAAGGACAAGAGCAGCAGATACCTGGGAACCCCGCTACCTGGAGGTTCCCCTCCAAGTCACTCACCTCCCTGACTTGGAAATATATCCCCGCTCCTTCACTGTCACTGGGGCAAGTTCCATATTCTCCCCTCTCCCTGAGGGAGTGAGTCTCACATTCTCCCCACTCCCTGAGGGAGTGAGTCTCACATTCTCCCCCCATTCCCTGTGGGAGTGAGTCTCACATTCTCCCCACTCCCTGTGGGAGCGAGTTCCACATTCCCCCCACTCCCTGTGGGAGCGAGTTCCACATTCTCCCCACTCCCTGTGGGAGTGAGTCTCACATTCTCCCCACTCCCTGTGGGAGCGAGTTCCACATTCTCCCCACTCCCTGAGGGAGTAAGTCCCACATTTTCCCCACTCTCTGTGGGAGCGAGTTCCACATTCCCCCCACTCCCTGAGGGAGTAAGTCCCACATTCTCCCCTCTCCCTTTGGGAGTAAGTCCCACATTTTCCCCACTCCCTGAGGGAGTGAGTCCCACATTTTCCCCACTCTCTGTGGGATGCGGATTTATTGCTGACTGTTTTCTATTGATGGCCCCGAGTTCTGTTACATTCTGGAAGGAACATAAAATTTCTTTCAGCTCCAATCACATTTTGAATGTGCCTCCATATTCGGATAATTGTCGAGATCGCTTGTGAAAAGGTGCAGTCGGCAGACTAGCTAAACTGGCCCTCGTCAATCAGGGTGTCACGAGGGACAAGCGTTCGAGAAATCGTTGACCAATCATGAATCTCTCGTACCTTGATGACTCCACGATCTGTCCGGTGCTGAGACAGAATAAACAGCAATCGCGATGAAGATGGTGAAGGTGACACTTGCAATGACCATCCCACTTATTCCAGCGATGTCCATCACAACACAATTCTTACACACTGGGATCAGAGAGAGAAACAGAGAGAAAATGAAAACTGTAACACAAGAAAAAAAACCCCAGTCTCCAGTGAGACACAAGCTGTATTTATATTGGACCTTTCACTAAAAGAACCCCAGGACTTGAAGGAGAATTGTAAAATAAAACTCGACAGCAAGTCAGAGCGGCAGACTAAGGGTTGGATTCTCCGATGTGGTGGGAATTCTGCCACCGGTGTGGGAACCGTGGTGTTTTGCGACAGAAAAAATGGTGCAACAGCTGCACCGATTTAGCAACTGTAAATGGGCTAGCAGCATCGTCACGTGGAACGTGAACAATTCCATGGAAAATGGTGCCGGATTTGCCAGGTCCGCGATTGGCGCACATGAGGCTCACAAGCCGCAGCCCCACAAACACTATCCCAGCCAACAAGGTGGCTGGAAGGAGATCTGCTCCACGGTTCAGGGAGGCTGAGCTGGACACCATCCTAGAGGAGAGGCGGATGACCCTGTACCTTGGGCTGGGAGGAAGGCCACCAGGCGCCGCGTTCGCCGTGATGGGCGCAGGTGGCAGAGGCGGTCAGCGGCGGGGGCAACGTTGTCCGGGCTGGGATGCAGTGCCGGAAGAAACTGCACGATCTCCTGAGGGCGGCCAGGGTGAATTGGCAGCTCTGTACCCCGGCACTAACCCCCCCCCCCCCCCCTCCATCCCCCCACCCCCCACACACACACACCCGTAACCCAGCCCCTCCCCTCCGGGGGACGGCCGAACACTCACCCTACCCCACATGCCAGCGCCCAAGGCTGGGCCCCTGGCCACTGAGGCCACTATCGACCCACCCCCTGGGCTGCATGCGCTGGACCGTCTAGCGGTGTCATCGTTGTGTCCCCTCCCCCCAGTGAAGGCCACGCACACAACCGCCGGGAGCGGGAGAAGATCAGGGGAAATACCAGACGTGCGGCCCCTCACCGTGCCCGAGCAGAGGGCAGTGGAGGTGGCCGGCGGCCCATAAGTTGCAGAGATAGGGAGGGTTGTAGGGGCTGGAGGAGGTTACAGAGAAAGGGAGGGTTGTAGGGGTTTGAGTAGGTTACAGAGATAGGGAGGGGTGTAGGGGCTGGTGGAGGTTACAGAGATAGGGAGGGGTGTAGGGGCTGGAGGAGGTTACAGAGATAGGGAGGGTTGTAGGGGCTGGAGGAGGTTACAGAGATTGGGAGGGTTGTAGGGGCTGGAGGAGGTTACAGAGATAGGGAGGGTTGTAGGGGCTGGAGGAGGTTACAGAGATCGGGAGGGTTGTAGGGGCTGGAGGAGGTTACAGAGATAGGGAAGGTTGTAGGGACTGGAGGAGGTTACAGAGATCGGGAGGGTTGTAGGGGCTGGAGGAGGTTACAGAGATAGGGAGGGTTGTAGGGGTTTGTGGAGGTTACAGAGATAGGGAGGGTTGTAGGGGTTTGAGTAGGTTACAGAGATAGGGAGGGTTGTAGGGGTTTGAGTAGGTTACAGAGATGCGGGGGGTTGTAGAGACTGGAGGGGATTACAGAGATGCGGAGAGTTGTAGGGGCTGGAGGAGGTTACAGAGATGCGGAGGGTTGTAGGGGCTGGAGGAGGTTACAGAGATAGGGAGGGTTGTAGGGGTTGGAGGGGATTACAGAGATGCGGAGGGTTGTAGGGGCTGGAGGAGGTTACAGAGATCGGGAGGGTTGTAGGGGCTGGAGGAGGTTACAGAGATAGGGAGGGTTGTAGGGGCTGGAGGAGGTTACAGAGATAGGGAGGGTTGAAGGGGTTTGAGTAGGTTACAGAGATAGGGAGGGTTGAAGGGGTTTGAGTAGGTTACAGAGATGCGGAGGGTTGCAGGGGCTGGAGGAGGTTACAGAGATGCGGAGGGTTGTAGGGGTTGGAGGAGGTTACAGAGATAGGGAGGGTTGTAGGGGTTGGAGGGGATTACAGAGATAGGGAGGGTTGTAGGGGCTGGAGGAGATTACACAGATGCGGAGGGTTGTAGGGGCTGGAGGAGGTTACAGAGATAGGGAGGGTTGTAGGGGCTGGAGGAGGTTACAGAGATCGGGAGGGTTGTAGGGGCTGGAGGAGGTTACAGAGATAGGGAGGGTTGTAGGGGTTTGAGGAGGTTACAGCGATAAGGAGGGTTGTAGGAGTTTGAGGTACAGAGATAGGGAGGGTTGTAGGGGCTGGAGGAGGTTACAGAGATAGGGAGGGTTGTAGGGGCTGGAGGAGGTTACAGAGATGCGGAGGGTTGTAGGGGCTGGAGGAGATTACAGAGATAGGGAGGTTTGTAGGGGCTGGAGGAGATTACAGAGATGCGGAGGGTTGTAGGGGCTGGAGGAGGTTACAGAGACGGGAGGGTTGTAGGGGCTGGAGGAGGTTACAGAGATAGGGAGGGTTGTAGGGGCTGGAGGAGGTTACAGAGATAGGGAGGGTTGTAGGGGTTTGAGGAGGTTACAGCGATAAGGAGGGTTGTAGGAGTTTGAGGTACAGAGATAGGAGGGTTGTAGGGGCTGGAGGAGGTTACAGAGATAGGGAGGGTTGTAGGGGTTTGAGGAGGTTACAGCGATAAGGAGGGTTGTAGGAGTTTGAGGTACAGAGATAGGGAGGGTTGTAGGGCCTTTGAGGAGGTTACAGAGATAGGGAGGGTTGTAGCGGGTTCAGGAGATTACAGCAATTGGGAGGGTTGTAGGACATTACAGAGATAGGGAGAGTTGTCGGAGTTTGAGGAAGTTCCAGAGATAGGTAAGGTTTAGGGTCTTGAGAAGGTTACAGAGATTGGGGGGGGGGGGGGGGGGGGTTGTAGGAGTTTGAGGAAGTTCGAGAGATAGGGAGGGTTTTAGAGTTTGAGGAGGTTACAGAGATAGGAAGGGTTGTAGTGGTTTGAGTAGGTTACAGAGGTAGGGTGGGTTGTAGGAGTTTGAGGAGGTTAGAGAGATAGGGAGGGTTGTAGGTATTAGAGGAGGTTGCAGAGATAGGGAAGTTTGTCGGGGTTTGAGGAGGTTACAGAGATAGGGAAGGTTGTAGTGGGTTGAGGAGGTTACAGAGATAGGAAGGGTTGTAGGGGTTTGAGAAGTTTACATAAATAGGGAGGGTTGTAGTGGGTTGAGGTGGTTACAGAGATAGGGAGGGTTGTAGGACATTACAGAGATAGGGAGGGTTGTAGGAAGCTACAGAGCTAGGGAGGTTTGTAGTGGTTTGATGAAGTTACAGAGATAGGGAGGGTTGTAGTAGTTTGAGGAAATTACAGAGATAGGGAGAGTTGTCGGGATTTGAGTAGGTGACAGAGATAGGAAGAGTTCTAGGGGTTTGAGGAGGTTACAGAGATAGGGAGGGTTGTAAGGGTTTGTGGAGGTTACAGAGATAGGGAGGGTTGTAAGGGTTTGTGGAGGTTACAGAGATAGGGAGGGTTGTAAGGGTTTGTGGAGGTTATAGAGATAGGGAGGGTTGTAAGGGTTTGTGGAGGTTACAGAGATAGGGAGGGTTGTAGGGTTTTGTGGAGGTTACAGAGATAGGGAGGGTTGTAGGGTTTTGTGGAGGTTACAGAGATAGGGAGGGTTGTAGGGTTTTGTGGAGGTTACAGAGATAGGGAGGGTTGTAGGGGTTTGTGGAGGTTACAGAGATAGGGAGGGCTGTAGTGGTTTGAGGAGGTTACAGAGATAGGGGAGGTTGCAGATAGTGAGGGTTGTAGTGGGTGGAGGAGGTTCTGCATTGTGAGGGTTTAGGGGCTGGAGGAGGTTGCAGGTAGTGAGGGTTGTCTGGGTGGAGAAGGTTCCAGATAGTGAGGGTTGCAGCGGCTGGAGGAGGTTCAAGATAGTGAGGGTTGTAGAGGCTGGAGGAGGTTCAAGATAGTGAGGGTTGTAGGGGCTGGAGGAGGTTGGTGATAGTGAGGGTTGTAGGGACTGGAGGAGGTTGCAGAAAGTGAGGGTTGTAGGGGCTGGAGGGGGTTGCAGATAGTGAGGGTTGTAGGGGCTGGAGGAGGGTCAAGATAGTGAGGATTGTAGGGGCTGGAGGAGGTTCCAGATAGTGAGGGTTGTAGGGACTGGAGGAGGTTCAAGATAGTGAGCATTGTAGGGGCTGGAGGAGGTTGCAGATAGTGAGGGTTGTAGGTGCTGGAGGAGGTTCCAGATAGTGAGGGTTGTAGGGACTGGAGGAGGTTCCAGATAGTGAGGGTTGTAGGGACTGGAGGAGGTTGCAGATAGTGAGGGTTGTAGGTGCTGGAGGAGAGTCCAGATAGTGAGGGTTGTCTGGGCTGGAGGAGGTTGCAGATAGTGAGGGTTGCCTGGGCTGGAGGAGGTTCCAGATAGTGAGTGTTGTCTGGGCTGGAGGAGGTTGGAGATAGTGAGGATTGTAGGGGCTGGAGGAGGTTGCAGATAGTGAGGGGTGTAGCGGCTGGAGGAGTTTCAAGATAGTGAGGGTTGTAAGGGCTGGTGGAGGGTCTAGATAGTGAGGGTTGTCTGGGCTGGAGGAGGTTGGAGATAGTGAGGGTTGTAGGGGCTGGAAGAGGTTCCAGATAGTGAGGGTTGTAGCGGCTGGAGGAGTTTCAAGATAGTGAGGGTTGTAAGGGCTGGAGGAGGGTCCAGATAGTGAGGGTTGTAGGGGCTGGAGGAGGTTCCAGATAGTGAGGGTTGTCTGGGCCGGAGGAGGTTCAGGATAGCGAGGGTTGTGTGGTGATCTGCATCACTGTAGATACACAAGGGGTTAATGTAAGGACACGTAGACTAGCTAGACACTAGAGGGAGCACCAGAGACATGACACACAGACACTCAACCAATAGGTCAGTAAGATAGGACACGACCAATGGGCATTCATGATACACACAGAGGTGACACTAGCACAGGAGGGCATTACACCGACCCATATATAAAGGACACAGCACACATGGTCTTCCTCTTTCCAGTGGAGACACTCAGTGAGTACAGACACAGGGTTGATTCAATATCACACCCGCCACGTGGATTGTAGCAGACTGGTTCGTCAGTCTGAGTAGCTATAGAAGGATTATCAGTAGAGGTGAATCCGAATCGGAGAATTGTAAATAGTTTAATAAACGTGTTCAAGTTATCTCCACGTCTGAACCTTCCTTTGTCAGAGTGAACATCAAGGAAGCAGCTTATGCTATGCCAAGAGCATAACAAGGCAGGTTGGAGGGGATGTCAAATGCTTTGTGGTGTCTCCAATGTTGTGAGGTGGTTTATTGAGGTTAAAATGTGTTTGAGGCTGTGAGGTGGAGTGGGACCCCTTTGATAGATTTCGCCAAGGGCAGCACAGTCCTGATTGGCTGAAGATCTCTTCCTGTTCTGAAAGACGGGTTGTTAGTATAGTGACAGTGGTCAAGAAATGGAAGTTCTTTCTTGTTGTGAGGAATCTGACAGATGTTTTGTGGGATCAGGAAGCTTTCTAAACGCAGGGAGATCCTACCCTGAGCCGCCTCCCATGGTGACCCCACCAAACAATCCCGAATGATGGAGACTCTTTCCTGAGTCTGATGTGAACCGGGAGCCTCCGGGGCAAGGAGGAATCCTCCAGGAGGTCCTGGGAATAGAATGTGATTAACTTCAATGGACCCACCCACAAATTAAACAGCAAGAAAACTTACAGTTTAAATGCAGGAATCCTTTGTCTGCAACCGATTCCCCTTTCTCACAGTGCACTGTTCCTGAGAATGGGTCAGTTACTGTTTGTGATTTACTCGCATGTCCATTAATGACAATATCCTCGTCTGCATCACATTTGACGACAATGTTTCCTCTCACATCCTTAAATTCTGAAAAATATCAGATAGATCATCTCAGTGATGTGTTTGTAACTCTCTGGTTGGAATTTTATGGACACTCTGTGATCCATGGAGGGTCCCAGGGTATGAATGACCCACCCTCAGAGTGGGGTCACTGTGTCTTCCCCTTTTCACTTCCGGCCCTGGAAGTCAGACTTTAACTATTGTGGAAAAAATGTTGCGCCTCTCTCCTCTCTCGCTGAGTTTGTCTCTCTTTCGCTGTGCTTCTCTCGGTCTCTCCATCTCTCTCTCTCTCTACCTTCCTCTTTGTCTTTCTCAGTCTCTCATTTACCTGTCTTTCTCTATATCTCTGTCTGTTTTTCTCTCTATATCTATCCCCGGGCATGATTTAACCAAATTATTTTGAAGTATCATTTTGGGTGGGTTTGGTGGGGTGTTACCGCCGGCTTTTTGGGTGAGTCCCACACCGGTTTTCACCCACACCAGCAACACCAGCAACGTGGATCATGATCGGTTGGCGAATCGGGCGTCTGAACTGACCGCATGCTCTAGCCCCCCTGCTGGCGCGCAATCGGGGTTCTCACCCACGCCCCAGTGGGCGAATGTAAATGGATACAAATGAGTCCTAGTGATCCATTTATATCCACTTATTGGGCCCAGCACCTGAGTCTCTGGGTCCTCGCGATCCTCCGCTCCTCTGGGCCAGGAGTCACATGGGCGGAATTCACTACAGGTATCACCCAACGTGAACGTGACGTGGTGGACATCACGGTAGGCCGGGGGGGTAACCCCTAGTCCATCCGAGGGCCACCCTCCCCCACCACACTGCATGACCAGTCCACCCTTCCCCTCCCAGACCCCCTACCCCACCGCCCCCCCCCCCCGTGACCCTCTAAAATGAGATACCCCCAGGGATTGCCTAAATAGGGAGACCTCCACATTAAAGAGAGTTAAGTGCATTCCAATCACAGCTCTTCATACTTGAATGATTTTGAAGTGCTTAGCTGGAAATTGACAGCACTTAACTCCCTTTGATGTGGTTGATGTTTGTAAACATTGTGGTAACAGCACTTGGAGCACAGAGGAATGAAGCAAGGCTCACAGCTGTCAATCACAGCCCACTAGGAGAAAGGAATGAATGGCTTTGTAGCTAAAGGATCGGAGGAGTTTAAACGCAGGTTACAGCTGTTCACTTTCCAGAAATGGACACATGGGGCGGGATTCTCCATTGGCTGCTGCCAAAATCACGAAATGTGATTGGACAGAGAATAGGTTCTGACGCCAAAATTGAGGCGGGTGCTGATTTGATGCCAAATTGCAATTCTCCATCACCATGACAGTGGCGTCAATGCGTTCTGGAACACACGTAGAGTAAACACCGTTTGCGTGTCATTAACGTGCCCGACTCGGTATTCTCCGGGGCCTCCACGATGCTCCGCTTCCGATGGGTTGAGTTCCCGACGGCGAGGTTCAGTTCTGTTTTTAACATTGGCGATTGGCCAGAGAATCAACCTTTCTGAAGAAATCGGGGCAGCGCCACTTTCGTGATGCACTGTCCCCTCCAAAGTGGCGACTATAGGAGTACACCATGCGCCGTGTCGACGACCTCAGGACGCTGCCTGAGGCCCTCCCCCTGAGGCCCTCCCCCTGACCGGTCGGGTTCCCAACAGCTTCGGTCACGTTTGCTATCACTTGTCAGGAACTCGGCGTGGTGGCTGCGGACTCAATCCAGAGCCACCACAGTCGGGGGAGGGCTGATCCGCGGGCAGGAGGGACTTTGGCAGGGACTGGGGTCGCGAGCCGGCCAAGGGGGGGGGCACTATTTTGCAGGCTGGATCCGTGGGCAGCCGCTGCCATGTTGCATGGCCTGGCCACAGACCCAGCAATTCTCCGGGCTGTATCAGCACCTAGAGCTGGGTGCTCGATGCTGCCTTCCTGCTATCCCCCAGCCAAACCGAGGATCGGTGGCTGTTTTGCGCTGCTCGTCTGGTCGTAAAAGGCCATCGGTCCCACACCGGTATCAGGACATAGCCTGAGAATCAGAGAATCCAAACCTTTTCCTTTCACAGGGAACCATAGAATCACAGAATTCTAACATTGCAGCAGGAGGCCATTCTGCCCATCAAGTCTGCACTGATCCTCTGAAAGAGCCCCTCCCCCACCCTATCCCCATAACTCCATCGAACCTGTGTATTTTTGGACTGTGGGAGGAAACCGGAGCACCCGGAGGAAACCCACGCACACACGGGGAGAACGTGCAGACTCCGCACAGACAGTCATCAGTGGAATTGAACCAGGGTCCCTGGCTCTGAAGGGCATCAGCGCTAACCACTGTGCCACCCACTGTGCCGTTGTGACTCTCACCATACCACTGTGCTGCCCACTGTGTCACTGCCACCCATGTTGCTGAGAAAAAGCTGTGATCTGTTATTCTAGAACATTAGAACTCACCGATTTTTGCAGAAACAGGTTCTGGGGGGAAAAGGAGAAAGCAGTTAACCGAGATTTTAGGATTGAGCATCTGGTTCTCATTAACAACAACTGGATTCATTTCTCTCTACGCTTAACCTCATTCACTCTGCCAGACCTGAAATCTGTGGCAGCTCTAAGCTACTAAGCATCTTGAACCACTTACACAACAATATCGTACATTTATATGGCACCTTTAACGAGTAAACATTTCATGATGCTGCATCAGAGGAATATCAATGAAAATCTTACACCAGACTACACAAGAGATTCTTTTCTAGAATGTGAAAATCATTGGCTATGCCAGCGCTTATTGCCCATTGCTACCTACCTTGGAGAGCGTGGTGGGGAACCTCCTTCTTAACTGTTGCAGTCCATGTGGTGCTGAGACACCCACAGTGTTGAGAACAGAGAGGTTTAGGGAGGGGATCCCAGACGTTAGGGCTGAGGCAGTTGAACACAAGAAAATAAGAAATAGGAGGAGAATATTATTCATCCCATGGAGCCAGCTCTGTCATTCAATATGATCATAGCTGGTTCTGGGTTTTAACTCCACTTTCCCACCCACTGCCCATTTTCCATAACTCCAAAAATTTGTCTATCCCAGCCTTCGATGTATTCCCACTGCGGCAGGCAATGGCGTGGTGGTATTGCCACTGGACTAGTAATCCTGAGGCCCAGGGTAATTCGCTGGGACCCAAATCACGTCACTGCAGATGGTGAAATTTGAATTCAATAAAATAAAATCTGGAATTATAAGTCTAGTGACAACCATGAAACTATTGCCGAAGGGCAGCACGGTGGCCTAGTGGTTAGCACAACCGCCTCACGGCGCTGAGGTCCCAGGTTCGATCCCGGCTCTGGGTCACTGTCCGTGTGGAGTTTGCACATTCTCCCCGTGTCTGCGTGGGTTTCGCCCCCACAACACAAAAACGTGCAAGCTAGGTGGATTGGCCACGCTAAATTGCCCCTTAATTGGAAAAATGATTGGGTACTCTAAATTTATTTAAAAAAAAAAAAACTATTGCCGATTGTCATAAAACCCATCTGGTTCACTAATATCCTTTAGGGAAGGGAATCTGCCGTCCTTACCCGGTCTGGCCTACACGTGACTCCAGACCCACAGCGATGTGGTTGACTTTTAAATGCCCTCAGGAATGGCCAAGCAAACCATTCAGTTCCAGGGCAATCAGGGATGGGGAATAGATGCTGGACCAGCCAGCAATGCCCACGTCACCCAATGAATAAAAATAAATTGCACGGCAGAATTCCAAACATTTACAATCCTTCAAGTGAAGGAATTTCCCCTCATCTCATCCGAAATGATTGACTCCTTATCCTTGGACTGCTCCTGTGTTTTAGATTCTCCGACCAATGGAAACAATCTCTCAGCGTCCATCTTGTCAAAACCCTTCAAAATCTTGTAGGTTTCAATGAAATTGTCTCTCATTCTCTAAACTCCAGAAATCTCGGCCCAAATTACTCAGTGTCTCTTCACAGAATAACCCCCTCAACCCCAGGCACCAATTCAGTGAACCGGGGTTGTACAGCCTCCAATGAAAGACTATCCTTTCTTAAATGAGGCCTCACCAAAACCCTCTGTACAATTGTAGCGAGTTTTCTTTATTCTTGGGTTGCACTTGCAATATAGGCCAGCTGGTTATTGGCTGTTGCATTTATATGCTAACTTCCTGCATTCCTTATACAAGCATATCCGAGTTCTTGCAAACATCAACATTTACACATTTCACATAGTTTTCACATCTTACAACCTAACCCTAACCTCACACTTCAAACATTATACTCCTACTCCAAATGCCATTTTGTAACCGCCTCACTAAACCTATCTCTATCTCTTTGCAGCTTCCTTGTGTTGCTCACCACTTACGTTTCCACCTAGTTTTGTATTGTCAGCAAACTTTGATGCATCACTTCCTGTCTCTTCAGCGTAATCATTAATATGGATTGTAAATAGCTGAGGCCCCAGCACTGATTCCTGTGAGAATTCACGATTCACTGCTCCATTAATCAATCCTCTCTCCGTGCTAATATATCGCCACCAACCACATGAGCCCTTATCTTGTGGATTAACCTTTTGTGTGGTCCCTTATCAAATGCCTTTTGAAAGTCCAAGTATACCACATCTATTGGATCACCTTTATCTACCCTACTAGCTATATCTTCAAAAAACTCTAATAAATTTGTCAAACAAGATATCCCTTTTGTAAAAGAACGTATGATAAAGGGACAACTATCAATGGTGGAGAGATAAACACTGAAATATTCTCATCGTCAAGTGGATGGTACTTGGGATGAAATAGAGGATGGGAGGTGGGTGGGTAGTGGATGAAATAGAGGATGGGAGGGGTGGGATGAGGGAGAGAATAATAGATGGAGGAAGGTGATAAAGAATGAAGGGAGGGCATGAGAATGGAAAGTGGGAGAGGAGGGAATGAGGAATGGGGAAGGAGGGAGTGGCGAGGGAGGGGGTGGGAAGGGGAGGTAGTATGGGGAAGAGGAGGTGAGAGGGAGTGTGGGTTGAAGGAAAGGTTGGGAGAGGGAAAGGAATGAAATACTGTGCGCGATTCAGCCACTGTGTTCCGCCGTGGTGGGGCCGGGTGCAACGGGTGAATCCTGCAAGAACCCAAATCGGGCTCCATGCCAAGCACCGGGCCGATCGAGAGACACCTGACCAGTTCTGCCCATGCCATCTGGCTCTCCCCCTCACAGGGCCAGACAAGATCAGCTCATTTAAATACCCGGACATCACTTTTACGCCGCGCTCTGGAGTCAACGGCCGTGATTGCACGACCTGGACTGGCGCCATTTAGTTCTGGTTTCCACAAACTTGGACCAGGTGTGATGGCACCTCGGGGGGTCTCGCTGGGTGGTCGGGCCAGGGCAGGGTGGTACCCTGGCACTCTCCCAGCATCCGGGCACCTTGGCATTGCTAGCCTAATGCCCTGGTGGTGCCACTCAGATACCCTGGTACTGCCAGGGTGCCAGGCTAGCAAGTGCCAGGATGCACAGAATCCAGGTTGACACTGCAAGGGGTTCGGCCGGGGGGGTGGTGATTGCAGGAGGGGGGGGGGGGGGTTCCAGTTGCCATGAGAACGTTGAGGGGGTGAGATCGGGGCAGCCTGATCTGTGAATAGCCATTTCTGCTGGCGAGCTCAGTCCGTCAGTGAGCAGGAAATCACTAAAGCGTGGCCTCGGCAGGGAGAAACTCCACAAAACCCCAAAACACGGCAAAGTGGCCGTGAAGAGCCGGGTGAATAGTGCCCATGAATAGCGGGGTGAATAGTGCCCATGAATAGCGGGGTGAATAGTGCCCATGAATAGCGGGGTGAATAGTGCCCATGAATAGCGGGGTGAATAGTGCCCGTGAATAGCGGGGTGAATAGTGCCCATGAATAGCGGGGTGAATAGTGCCCATGAATAGCGGGGTGAATAGTGCCCGTGAATAGCGGGGTGAATAGTGCCCGTGAAGAGCGGGGTGAATAGTGCCCATGAATAGCGGGGTGAATAGTGCCCATGAATAGCGGGGTGAATAGTGCCCGTGAAGAGCGGGGTGAATAGTGCCCATGAATAGCGGGGTGAATAGTGCCCATGAATAGCGGGGTGAATAGTGCCCGTGAAGAGCGGGGTGAATAGTGCCCATGAATAGCGGGGTGAATAGTGCCCGTGAATAGCCGGGTGAATAGTGCCCGTGAATAGCGGGGTGAATAGTGCCCGTGAATAGCGGGGTGAATAGTGCCCATGAATAGCGGGGTGAATAGTGCCCGTGAATAGCGGGGTGAATAGTGCCCATGAATAGCGGGGTGAATAGTGCCCGTGAAGAGCGGGGTGAATAGTGCCCATGAATAGCGGGGTGAATAGTGCCCATGAATAGCGGGGTGAATAGTGCCCGTGAAGAGCGGGGTGAATAGTGCCCATGAATAGCGGGGTGAATAGTGCCCGTGAAGAGCGGGGTGAATAGTGCCCGTGAAGAGCGGGGTGAATAGTGCCCATGAATAGCGGGGTGAATAGTGCCCATGAATAGCGGGGTGAATAGTGCCCGTGAAGAGCGGGGTGAATAGTGCCCATGAATAGCGGGGTGAATAGTGCCCATGAATAGCGGGGTGAATAGTGCCCGTGAAGAGCGGGGTGAATAGTGCCCGTGAAGAGCGGGGTGAATAGTGCCCGTGAAGAGCGGGGTGAATAGTGCCCGTGAAGAGCGGGGTGAATAGTGCCCATGAAGAGCGGGGTGAATAGTGCCCGTGAAGAGCGGGGTGAATAGTGCCCGTGAAGAGCGGGGTGAATAGTGCCCATGAATAGCGGGGTGAATAGTGCCCGTGAAGAGCGGGGTGAATAGTGCCCATGAATAGCGGGGTGAATAGTGCCCATGAATAGCGGGGTGAATAGTGCCCATGAAGAGCGGGGTGAATCTCGATGCTGCAGCCGCCGAGAATTATCCCCCGAAAGCGAATTTTGTTTCATGTCCAGTGAATTGTACCCACTGTTTCTTCAAACAATATGTTGTGAAATCAACTTTGGAATGGGCTGGTTTAGACCTGGTAATGAGAGCGAATAATTAACAACCTCGCAGTTAGTAATTTCTCGGTAAGAGTGAACAAATTTCACATTCAGTTTGCAGGTGAGAAATATGGCTCTGAAACTAGGGCGTTAAACTTAAATAAAGGTAATTTGTAAGGGTATGAAAACAGAACTGGTTATAAAGGTCCAGGAAAAATAGATTAAAAAATAAGACTGTAGAGAAATAGTGACAGGCATTTAAGAAGATATTTCATAACTCTCAACAAATATATATTTTTTTGAGAAAAAAGATTCTACGAGAAGGGTGGACAATTTGTGGCTAGCTAAGGAAGCTAAGGTTGGTATCAAACAGAAAGAAATTGGGCGAGATTTAACGGAAATGGAAGTGTCCCATGTCCAGTGCGTTTAGCTGGCTGGCACCTGGAGCCAGCAATGCCGAGGACCACCCGCTATCTAACGGGACTCTCCTTCATTCTGGGCCTCGGTGCGGGGCGCCCCACCGAGGCTGCACTTAGCCCCATTTGTGCAGTAAGATATTGGGGCGTCAATTTTAAATGGCACCCTAATCTCTAGGCCCCCATTACGGACTCCTGACACCCCCCTCCCCCTCCCCTCCATGCCCCAATTCACCAATACGAGGGTCATTGTACCTCCCACATCCCATCTCATAAGGGTAGGGCACCCCCGGGCCCAATCCCCAGTGGGGGCATAATGCCACCCATGCGGGAGCCTGGCACTCTGTTTGTGGAGACATGCGCTAAACACAATCCAGCTGGGGTCTCCTTGGCGAGGCTAGACGATGCAGCTAAGTGTGTCTAATTTCACTCTCTAATATGTCAATTTTGGTCCGGCCCAGTGTTGTGGGATCCAGGCCACGGCATCTCTCGTAGCGAGCCGAGTAATTCCCGCCAGAGGCCTCTTGTGAGGTTTAACCCCACATCCCCAGTCGGACGTGGCCATTAGATTCCGCCCAAGATGTACAAAGCTGTAAAGGTTAATGGTAGGCCAGAGGATTTGGGAACATTTCAGAAACCAGCAATTGATAACTAAAAATGTAATAAAGAGAGAAAAATAGGAAGATGAGAGAAAAATAACAAGAAATATAAAACAAGTAGTAAAAATTTGCTAAGTGTTTAAAAAGGAAGTGAAGGAGGGTGAGGGGAGAGTGGAAGGGGGCAAGTAGGGGCGAGTGAAGCAATGAGCGGGAGGGAGGGGAAATTGAGAGGATCTTTATATCACTATCTCTGCTTTAGGCTTTAGAAAGTTCCAGACTTTCTGCAGTAAAACTGAATACTTCTAAATAGGGAGAGGCATTGAGAACGATACCACACTGAACATTCCCAAACACAGCCAGGATTGAACTGCCGCCTCCTGTTCCTGAGGAACTGCCAGGTGGGACAGCTTATTATTGAGAGCAATGCTGGAAATGTAGCAGTGACAGTCAGGAGAAGGAATTCTGAATGTCGGCAATAAGATCGTCGGCAAAGATTCCATGTCTTCATTGAGTGACTCATCTTAAATTATTAACTAGCTGTACAAACCCCGATAGAGTCCTTGTTAAAGATGTGTGTGTTTTTGTATCTTGCTCTGTACGAGTTGCTCTGGTGTCTTATCCACCACTTCATCAGTCTAGTCAGCTCAGAGCGTGGGTGCAGCACTTACCCCCCACCTCGATTACACAATGGCAACTGTGGTGATGCAATCCCTCTGGCAACCTGTCTAATTATACAGGGTCTCAGCAACCTGTATCGCCCAGTGTCACCACACTCTCCAGCAATAAGCATGTGAATGTCAGAGTTACAACACAGTCACACTCCCCACCCGCGCACCCTGGGAGCCCCCACACTGGCCGTACTGACCTTGCACGCCACCCTGATGTGGAATATCGCCGTTCCTTCACTGTCGCTGGGTCAAAATCCTGGATTCCATAACAGCTCAGCAGGTGTAGCCACCACATGGACTGCATCAGTTCAAGATGGCAGCTCACCACCGCCTTCTCAGGGGCAATTAGGATTGGGCAATAAATACTGGGCTAGCCAACGAAGCCCACATTCCAAATTTTAAAAGTTTCTAACTCTCAGCAATGAGTTTTGAGTTGAATGTCGTTCAGCGAAACCAGAATTATGTAAAATGTAAACCATAATCATAGTCACCAGCTCGAGAATCTAGAATTGGGCTTGGGTAGAGGTGCAAACCCAAAAAACAAGAAGGTTCTTAACCCTCTTCCCCCTGGATGTGTTTATCTTGAACACTCTGGTTCAGATGGTATTGTGTGAGAAGAACTCTCCGTAACGCACGGTTCTCAGACGGGATGTGAGGGTGGAGCTCAGAGCAGCATCTGGGTTTGTGTCAATGTTGAAACTGGAGGAGTTTGCAATGCCTTCATCTTACCACATACCCCCTACACAACACACTGGCTTTGCGATGACAGACAGCAGGAGCCAACACACTGGCTTTGCGATGACAGACAGCAGGAGCCAACACTCTGCTCATAACTTTTGAATAAATTTTCTCCGCATCCTCTCCAAAGCAATGGCATCCTCCCTAACGTGTGGAGCCCCGAATTGGACACAATGCTGACACAGCTTTTTATAAAACTTTGGAATACTTCCTTGTTTTTATCATCTCTGCTCCAGTATTTTTCATAATCAGGCTTCTCAAACCTATGCTGCCAACTTTCACTGAATGTAGATAAACCTCCAACACTCAGCGGCTGAAATTTAAAACAAAATTCTTGTGAGTGACGTAGGTCATTTGCTCCATTTTAATTCATCGAAAAGATCCCATCTTCCCCCATTGCAATGATAATGATGCCATAGGGAAGGTGGCCTCACTGTAGTATTGACACTGACCAGGAATCCAGAGAGCCAGGGTCATGCTCTGGGGACCCAGCTTCATATTTGGATCCAATAATACAAATCTGGAATTAAAAGTCTGATGAGGACCATGAAACCATTGTCGATTGGCATAAAAACACATCTGGTTCACTAATGTCCTTCAGGAAAGGAAATCTGCCGTCCTTACCTGGTCTGGCCTAGATGTGGTTGACTCGTAAATGGTCTCTGAAATGGTCAAGCAAGCCACTCAGTTGAAAGACGATTAGGGAAGGGCAGCGAATGCTATATACACATCCCATGAATGAATAAAAACAAAAATTGACACTGATCTCATCACTCGTGAAGTATATTCTGTAAAATCACTCTCCGATGATCAGCAAGTATCCCACTTCTGACCTTGTGATGGAAGAGAGGCCATTGATGAAGCAGCTGGAGATGGTTGGGCCTGGGACACTACCCTGAGGACCTCCTGCAGTGATGTCCTGGAGCTGAGCTGATTGACCTCCAACCACCACAACCATCTCCCTTTGTGCCGGGTATGACTCTCACAGGATTTCCAGTAGCAGCGTGTTGAGTCAGCAGGCAGCTCCCATAGGGTTCTTAATTTCCAGTCCTTTTCGACCGGTTATTTTTTCAAACAATCCCATCTACTGAATAATCTAAAGTGCCCACATTGAAGAGATGTCGAGAAGGACCATGGGAAACAAGTTGTGGTGATTAAGGAGCATTGTGCGGTGATTAAGGAGCATGGTGTGGTGATTAAGGAGCATGGTGCGGTGATTAAGGAGCATGGGGCGGTGATTAAGGAGCATGGGGCGGTGATTAAGGAGCATTGTGCGGTGATTAAGGAGCATGGGGCGGTGATTAAGGAGCATGGTGTGGTGATTAAGGAGCATGGGGCGGTGATTAAGGAGCATGGTGTGGTGATTAAGGAGCATGGTGTGGTGATTAAGGAGCATGGGGCGGTGATTAAGGAGCATGGGGCGGTGATTAAGGAGCATGGTGCGGTGATTAAGGAGCATGGGGCGGTGATTAAGGAGCATGGTGTGGTGATTAAGGAGCATGGGGCGGTGATTAAGGAGCATGGTGTGGTGATTAAGGAGCATGGTGTGGTGATTAAGGAGCATGGGGCGGTGATTAAGGAGCATGGGGCGGTGATTAAGGAGCATTGTGCGGTGATTAAGGAGCATGGGGCGGTGATTAAGGAGCACGGTGCTGTGATTAAGGAGCATTGTGCGGTGATTAAGGAGCATTGTGCGGTGATTAAGGAGCATTGTGCGGTGATTAAGGAGCATGGGGCGGTGATTAAGGAGCATTGTGCGGTGATTAAGGAGCATGGTGTGGTGATTAAGGAGCATGGTGCTGTGATTAAGGAGCATGGTGTGGTGATTAAGGAGCATTGTGCGGTGATTAAGGAGCATGGTGCGGTGATTAAGGAGCATTGTGCGGTGATTAAGGAGCATGGGGCGGTGATTAAGGAGCATGGGGCGGTGATTAAGGAGCATTGTGCGGGGATTAAGGAGCATGGTGCGGTGATTAAGGAGCATTGTGCGGTGATTAAGGAGCATGGTGTGGTGATTAAGGAGCATGGTGCGGTGATTAAGGAGCATGGTGTGGTGATTAAGGAGCATTGTGCGGTGATTAAGGAGCATGGGGCGGTGATTAAGGAGCATGGTGCGGTGATTAAGGAGCAAGGTGCTGTGATTAAGGAGCATTGTGCGGTGATTAAGGAGCATTGTGCGGTGATTAAGGAGCATTGTGCGGTGATTAAGGAGCATGGGGCGGTGATTAAGGAGCATTGTGCGGTGATTAAGGAGCATGGTGTGGTGATTAAGGAGCATGGTGCTGTGATTAAGGAGCATGGTGTGGTGATTAAGGAGCATTGTGCGGTGATTAAGGAGCATTGTGCGGTGATTAAGGAGCATGGGGCGGTGATTAAGGAGCATGGGGCGGTGATTAAGGAGCATTGTGCGGGGATTAAGGAGCATGGTGCGGTGATTAAGGAGCATTGTGCGGTGATTAAGGAGCATGGTGCGGTGATTAAGGAGCATTGTGCGGTGATTAAGGAGCACGGGGCGGTGATTAAGGAGCATTGTGCGGTGATTAAGGAGCACGGTGCGGTGATTAAGGAGCATGGTGCGGTGATTAAGGAGCATTGTGCGATGATTCAGGAGCATTGTGCGGTGATTAAGGAGCACGGGGCGGTGATTAAGGAGCATTGTGCGGTGATTAAGGAGCACGGTGCGGTGATTAAGGAGCACGGTGCGGTGATTAAGGAGCACGGGGCGGTGATTAAGGAGCATTGTGCGGTGATTAAGGAGCACAGTGCGGTGATTAAGGAGCATGGTGCGGTGATTAAGGAGCATTTTGCGGTGATTAAGGAGCATTGTGCGGTAATTAAGGAGCATTGTGCGGTGATTAAGGAGCATGGGGCGGTGATTAAGGAGCATTGTGCGGTGATTAAGGAGCACGGTGCGGTGATTAAGGAGCATGGTGCGGTGATTAAGGAGCATTGTGCGGTGATTAAGGAGCATTGTGCGGTGATTAAGGAGCACGGGGCGGTGATTAAGGAGCATTGTGCGGTGATTAAGGAGCACGGTGCGGTGATTAAGGAGTATGGTGCGGTGATTAAGGAGCATTGTGCGGTGATTAAGGAGCATTGTGCGGTGATTAAGGAGCATTGTGCGGTGATTAAGGAGCATTGTGCGGTGATTAAGGAGCACGGTGCGGTGATTAAGGAGCACGGTGCGGTGATTAAGGAGCACGGGGCGGTGATTAAAGAGCATTGTGCGGTGATTAAGGAGCACGGTGCGGTGATTAAGGAGCATGGTGCGGTGATTAAGGAGCATTGTGCGGTGATTAAGGAGCATTGTGCGGTGATTAAGGAGCATTGTGCGGTGATTAAGGAGCATGGGGCGGTGATTAAGGAGCATTGTGCGGTGATTAAGGAGCACGGTGCGGTGATTAAGGAGCATGGTGCGGTGATTAAGGAGCATGGGGCGGTGATTAAGGAGCACGGGGCGGTGATTAAGGAGCATTGTGCGGTGATTAAGGAGCATTATGCGGTGATTAAGGAGCACGGGGCGGTGATTAAGGAGCATTGTGCGGTGATTAAGGAGCACGGTGCGGTGATTAAGGAGCATGGTGCGGTGATTAAGGAGCATTGTGCGGTGATTAAGGAGCATGGGGCGGTGATTAAGGAGCATTGTGCGGTGATTAAGGAGCATTGTGCGGTGATTAAGGAGCATTGTGCGGTGATTAAGGAGCATTGTGCGGTGATTAAGGAGCATGGGGCGGTGATTAAGGAGCATTGTGCGGTGATTAAGGAGCATTGTGCGGTGATTAAGGAGCATTGTGCGGTGATTAAGGAGCATGGTGCAGTGATTAAGGAGCATGGTGCGGTGATTAAGGAGCATGGGGCGGTGATTAAGGAGCATTGTGCGATGATTATGGAGCATGGTGCGGTGATTAAGGAGCATTGTGCGGTGATTAAGGAGCATTGTGCGGTGATTAAGGAGCACGGTGCTGTCATTAAGAGCATGGGGCGGTGATTAAGGAGCATGGGGCGGTGATTAAGGAGCATGGTGCGGTGATTAAGGAGCATTGTGCGGTGATTAAGGAGCATCGTGCGGTGATTAAGGAGCATGGTGCGGTGATTAAGGAGCATGGGGCGGTGATTAAGGAGCATTGTGCGGTGATTAAGGAGCACGGTGCGGTGATTAAGGAGCATGGTGCGGTGATTAAGGAGCATTGTGCGGTGATTAAGGAGCATGGTGCGGTGATTAAGGAGCATTGTGCGGTGATTAAGGAGCATTGTGCGGTGATTAAGGAGCATGGTGTGGTGATTAAGGAGCATTGTGCGGTGATTAAGGAGCACGGTGCGGTGATTAAGGAGCATGGTGCGGTGATTAAGGAGCATTGTGCGATGATTATGGAGCATGGTGCGGTGATTAAGGAGCATTGTGCGGTGATTAAGGAGCATTGTGCGGTGATTAAGGAGCATGGTGTGATGATTATGGAGCATGGTGCGGTGATTAAGGAGCATTGTGCGGTGATTAAGGAGCATTGTGCGGTGATTAAGGAGCATGGTGCGATGATTATGGAGCATGGTACGGTGATTAAGGAGCATTGTGCGGTGATTAAGGAGCATGGTGCGATGATTATGGAGCATGGTGCGGTGATTAAGGAGCATTGTGCGGTGATTAAGGAGCATGGTGTGGTGATTAAGGAGCATGGTGTGGTGATTAAGGAGCATTGTGCGGTGATTAAGGAGCATGGTGCGATGATTATGGAGCATGGTGCGGTGATTAAGGAGCATTGTGCGGTGATTATGGAGCATGGTGCGGTGATTAAGGAGCATTGTGCGGTGATTAAGGAGCATGGTGTGGTGATTAAGGAGCATGGTGTGGTGATTAAGGAGCATTGTGCGGTGATTAAGGAGCATTGTGCGGTGATTAAGGAGCACGGTGCGGTGATTAAGGAGCATGGGGCGGTGATTAAGGAGCATTGTGCGGTGATTAAGGAGCATTGTGCGGTGATTAAGGAGCATGGGGCAGTGATTAAGGAGCATGGTGTGGTGATTAAGGAGCATTGTGCGGTGATTAAGGAGCATTGTGCGGTGATTAAGGAGCATGGGGCGGTGATTAAGGAGCATGGTGCGGTGATTAAGGAGCATTGTGCGGTGATTAAGGAGCATGGGGCGGTGATTAAGGAGCATTGTGCGGTGATTAAGGAGCATGGTGCTGTCATTAAGGAGCATTGTGCGGTGATTAAGGAGCATTGTGCGGTGATTAAGGAGCATGGTGCGGTGATTAAGGAGCACGGTGCGGTGATTAAGGAGCATGGGGCGGTGATTAAGGAGCATGGTGTGGTGATTAAGGAGCACGGTGCGGTGATTAAGGAGCACGGTGCGGTGATTAAGGAGCATGGTGCGGTGATTAAGGAGCATTGTGCGGTGATTAAGGAGCATTGTGCGGTGATTAAGGAGCATGGGGCGGTGATTAAGGAGCATTGTGCGGTGATTAAGGAGCATGGGGCAGTGATTAAGGAGCATGGTGCTGTGATTAAGGAGCATGGTGCGGTGATTAAGGAGCATGGTGCGGTGATTAAGGAGCATGGGGCGGTGATTAAGGAGCATGGGGCGGTGATTAAGGAGCATTGTGCGGTGATTAAGGAGCATTGTGCGGTGATTAAGGAGCATGGTGCGGTGATTAAGGAGCATTGTGCGGTGATTAAGGAGCATGGTGCGGTGATTAAGGAGCATTGTGCGGTGTTTAAGGAGCATGGTGTGGTGATTAAGGAGCATTGTGCGGTGATTAAGGAGCATGGTGCGGTGATTAAGGAGCATTGTGCGGTGTTTAATGAGCATGGTGTGGTGATTAAGGAGCATGGTGCGGTGATTAAGGAGCATTGTGCGGTGTTTAAGGAGCATGGTGTGGTGATTAAGGAGCATTGTGCGGTGATTAAGGAGCATGGTGCGGTGATTAAGGAGCATTGTGCGGTGTTTAAGGAGCATGGTGCGGTGATTAAGGAGCATGGGGCGGTGATTAAGGAGCATGGGGCGGTGATTAAGGAGCATGGTGCGGTGATTAAGGAGCATGGGGCGGTGATTAAGGAGCACTGTGCGGTGTTTAAGGAGCATTGTGCGGCGATTAAGGAGCATGGTGCGGTGATTAAGGAGCATTGTGCAGCGATTAAGGAGCATGGTGCGGTGATTAAGGAGCATGGTGCGGTGATTAAGGAGCATGGTGCGGTGATTAAGGAGCATGGGGCGGTGATTAAGGAGCATGGTGCGGTGATTAAGGAGCATGGTGCGGTGATTAAGGAGCATGGGGCGGTGATTAAGGAGCATGGGGCGGTGATTAAGGAGCATTGTGCGGTAATTAAGGAGCATTGTGCGGTGATTAAGGAGCACTGTGCGGTGTTTAAGGAGCATTGTGCGGCGATTAAGGAGCATGGTGCGGTGATTAAGGAGCATTGTGCAGCGATTAAGGAGCATGATGCGGTGATTAAGGAGCATTGTGCGGTGATTAAGGAGCATGGTGCGGTGATTAAGGAGCATGGTGCGATGATTATGGAGCATGGTGCGGTGATTAAGGAGCATTGTGCGGTGATTAAGGAGCATGGTGTGGTGATTAAGGAGCATGGTGTGGTGATTAAGGAGCATTGTGCGGTGATTATGGAGCATGGGGCGGTGATTAAGGAGCATTGTGCGGTGATTAAGGAGCATGGTCTGGTGATTAAGGAGCATGGTGCGGTGATTAAGGAGCATTGTGCGGTGATTAAGGAGCATTGTGCGGTGATTAAGGAGCACGGTGCGGTGATTAAGGAGCATGGGGCGGTGATTAAGGAGCATTGTGCGGTGATTAAGGAGCATGGTGCGGTGATTAAGGAGCACGGGGCGGTGATTAAGGAGCATGGTGCGGTGATTAAGGAGCATTGTGCGGTGATTAAGGAGCATGGTCTGGTGATTAAGGAGCATGGTGCGGTGATTAAGGAGCATTGTGCGGTGATTAAGGAGCATTGTGCGGTGATTAAGGAGCACGGTGCGGTGATTAAGGAGCATGGGGCGGTGATTAAGGAGCATTGTGCGGTGATTAAGGAGCATTGTGCGGTGATTAAGGAGCATGGGGCAGTGATTAAGGAGCATGGTGTGGTGATTAAGGAGCATTGTGCGGTGATTAGGGAGCATTGTGCGGTGATTAAGGAGCATGGGGCGGTGATTAAGGAGCATGGTGCGGTGATTAAGGAGCATTGTGCGGTGATTAAGGAGCATGGGGCGGTGATTAAGGAGCATTGTGCGGTGATTAAGGAGCATGGTGCTGTCATTAAGGAGCATTGTGCGGTGATTAAGGAGCATTGTGCGGTGATTAAGGAGCATGGTGCGGTGATTAAGGAGCACGGTGCGGTGATTAAGGAGCATGGGGCGGTGATTAAGGAGCATGGTGTGGTGATTAAGGAGCACGGTGCGGTGATTAAGGAGCACGGTGCGGTGATTAAGGAGCATGGTGCGGTGATTAAGGAGCATTGTGCGGTGATTAAGGAGCATTGTGCGGTGATTAAGGAGCATGGGGCGGTGATTAAGGAGCATTGTGCGGTGATTAAGGAGCATGGGGCAGTGATTAAGGAGCATGGTGCTGTGATTAAGGAGCATGGTGCGGTGATTAAGGAGCATGGTGCGGTGATTAAGGAGCATGGGGCGGTGATTAAGGAGCATGGGGCGGTGATTAAGGAGCATTGTGCGGTGATTAAGGAGCATTGTGCGGTGATTAAGGAGCATGGTGCGGTGATTAAGGAGCATTGTGTGTTGATTAAGGAGCATGGTGCGGTGATTAAGGAGCATTGTGCGGTGTTTAAGGAGCATGGTGTGGTGATTAAGGAGCATTGTGCGGTGATTAAGGAGCATGGTGCGGTGATTAAGGAGCATTGTGCGGTGTTTAAGGAGCATGGTGTGGTGATTAAGGAGCATTGTGCGGTGATTAAGGAGCATGGTGCGGTGATTAAGGAGCATTGTGCGGTGTTTAATGAGCATGGTGCGGTGATTAAGGAGCATGGGGCGGTGATTAAGGAGCATGGGGCGGTGATTAAGGAGCATGGTGCGGTGATTAAGGAGCATTGTGCGGTGATTAAGGAGCATGGGGCGGTGATTAAGGAGCACTGTGCGGTGTTTAAGGAGCATTGTGCGGCGATTAAGGAGCATGGTGCGGTGATTAAGGAGCATTGTGCAGCGATTAAGGAGCATGGTGCGGTGATTAAGGAGCATTGTGCGGTGATTAAGGAGCATGGGGCGGTGATTAAGGAGCATGGGGCGGTGATTAAGGAGCATTGTGCGGTGATTAAGGAGCATGATGCGGTGATTAAGGAGCATTGTGCGGTGATTAAGGAGCATTGTGCGGTGATTAAGGAGCATTGTGCGGTGATTAAGGAGCATGGTGCGGTGATTAAGGAGCATTGTGCGGTGATTAAGGAGCATGGTGCGGTGATTAAGGAGCATTGTGCGGTGTTTAAGGAGCATGGTGTGGTGATTAAGGAGCATTGTGCGGTGATTAAGGAGCATGGTGCGGTGATTAAGGAGCATTGTGCGGTGTTTAATGAGCATGGTGTGGTGATTAAGGAGCATGGTGCGGTGATTAAGGAGCATTGTGCGGTGTTTAAGGAGCATGGTGTGGTGATTAAGGAGCATTGTGCGGTGATTAAGGAGCATGGTGCGGTGATTAAGGAGCATTGTGCGGTGTTTAAGGAGCATGGTGCGGTGATTAAGGAGCATGGGGCGGTGATTAAGGAGCATGGGGCGGTGATTAAGGAGCATGGTGCGGTGATTAAGGAGCATTGTGCGGTGATTAAGGAGCATGGGGCGGTGATTAAGGAGCACTGTGCGGTGTTTAAGGAGCATTGTGCGGCGATTAAGGAGCATGGTGCGGTGATTAAGGAGCATTGTGCAGCGATTAAGGAGCATGGTGCGGTGATTAAGGAGCATGGTGCGGTGATTAAGGAGCATGGTGCGGTGATTAAGGAGCATGGGGCGGTGATTAAGGAGCATGGTGCGGTGATTAAGGAGCATGGTGCGGTGATTAAGGAGCATGGGGCGGTGATTAAGGAGCATGGGGCGGTGATTAAGGAGCATTGTGCGGTAATTAAGGAGCATTGTGCGGTGATTAAGGAGCATGGGGCGGTGATTAAGGAGCATGGGGCGGTGATTAAGGAGCATGGTGCGGTGATTAAGGAGCATGGGGCGGTGATTAAGGAGCATTGTGCAGTGATTAAGGAGCATTGTGCGGTGATTAATGAGCATGGGGCGGTGATTAAGGAGCATGGGGCGGTGATTAAGGAGCATTGTGCGGTAATTAAGGAGCATTGTGCGGTGATTAAGGAGCACTGTGCGGTGTTTAAGGAGCATTGTGCAGCGATTAAGGAGCACGGTGCGGTGATTAAGGAGCATGGTGCGGTGATTAAGGAGCATGGTGCGGTGATTAAGGAGCATTGTGCGGTGATTAAGGAGCACGGTGCGGTGATTAAGGAGCATGGTGCGGTGATTAAGGAGCATGGTGCGGTAATTAAGGAGCATGGTGCGGCGATTAAGGAGCATGGTGCGGTGATTAAGGAGCGCGTTACGGTAATTAAGGAGCATGGTGCGGTGATTAAGGAGCATTGTGCGGTGATTAAGGAGCATGGGGCGGTGATTAAGGAGCATGGGGCGGTGATTAAGGAGCATTGTGCGGTGATTAAGGAATATGGGGCGGTGATTAAGGAGCATGGGGCGGTGATTAAGGAGCATGGTGCTGTCATTAAGAGCATGGGGCGGTGATTAAGGAGCATGGTGCGGTGATTAAGGAGCATGGTGCGGTGATTAAGGAGCATGGTGCGGTGATTAAGGAGCATGGTGTGGTGATTAAGGAGCATGGTGCGGTGATTAAGGGTGTGGTGACGGCTTTGTTGGAGCGCAGCGAGCAAATGGCCTTGCTGGAGGATGAAATTGCGCTGATGGCCGGTGGGAATGATATGCTGAGGGCCTTCATTGCGAGAGGTTTCGAGTACAGAAGCAGGGATGTGTTTCTGCAATTATACAGGGCCTTGGTGAGGCCACACCTGGAGTAGTGTGTGCAGTTTTGGTCTCCTTCTCTGAGGAAGGATGTTCTTGCTCTTGAGGGAGTGCAGCGAAGGTTTACCAGACTGATTCCAGGGATGGCGGGACTGTCATATGAGGAGAGATTGACGAGGGTGGGATTGTTCTCACTGGAGGTCATAAGAATGAGGGGGGATCTCATAGTGACTTATAAAATTCTAACAGGACTAGACAGGGTAGATGCAGGGAAGATGTTACCAATGATGGGTGTGTCCAGAACCAGGGGTCACAGCCTGAGGATTCAGGTTAAACCATTTTGGACAGAGATGAGGAGACATTTCTTCACACAGAGAGGTGAGCCTGTGGAATTCATTAGTTGATGCTAAAGCGGGTGCTCTGGTTTCCTCCCACAGTCCAAAGATGTGCGGGTTAGGTGGATTGGTCATGCTAAATTGCCTTTAGTGTCCAAAAAAAAAGGTTAATTGGGGTTACTGCGTTAAGGGGGGTGGGGTGGAGGAGGCGTGTTCTTCAGTGGGGTGCTCTTTCCAAGGGCCGGTGCAGACTCGATGGGCCGAATGGCCTCCTTCTGCACTGTAAATTCTAGAAAAACATTGAATATATTCAAGAGGCAGCTGGATATAGCACTTGGGGAGAATGGGATCAAAGGTTATGGGGAGAAAGCAGGATTAGGCTATTGAGTTGGATGATCAGCCATGATCGTGATGAATGGCGGAGCAGGCTCGAAGGGCCAAAAGGCCTCCTCCTGCTCCTATCTTCGTTGTTTCTATGTATCTGGCGGTTGTAAGTGGGTAAGGCTCTTCCTGAGGCTGTAGTGTGCCCTCCGCCAGCCGTAAACAACACAGCCGTACACAGCACGACCCCACCGATCACGTTTGGATGGAAAAAGTACTTTCAACATACTGTCGGCAGTCATCAACCTCTGCCTGAAGATCGGAAAACCATTCGGAACAGGAACCTTGCCAATCTGCATCAGCCCGATGCATTTTAAAATCTCATTGGGCGTAACGGGGAGCCCAACTCACTGCTGTTATCCCCCTGAACCAATGGGATGGGTAGACCGTCCAGAATTCGGACGCGACCGATTTATCTTCAGGAATCTCCGATCTATAAAGATTGCGGCAAAAAGATTTAAAAACCGAATTGACCTGGAGAGGGGTGGAGATCGCGAGGATTGGATATCGAGGAAACCGCGTGGATTGGATATCGGAGAAAGCCGCGTGGATTGGATATCGAGGAAACCGCGTGGATTGAATATCGGAGAAAGCCGCGTGGATTGGATATCGGAGGAAACCGCGTGGATTGGATATCGGAGAAAGCCGTGTGGATTGAATATCGGAGAAAGCCGCGTGGATTGGATATCGGAGGAAACCGCGTGGATTGGATATCGGAGAAAGCCGTGTGGATTGAATATCAGAGAAAGCCGCGTGGATTGGATATCGGAGAAAGCCGCGTGGATTGAATATCGGAGAAAGCCGCGTGGATTGGATATCGGAGAAAGCCGCGTGGATTGGATATCGAGGAAACCGCGTGGATTGGGTATCGGAGGAAACCGCGTGGATTGGATATCGGAGAAAGCCGCGTGGATTGGATATCGGAGAAAGCCGCGTGGATTGGATATCGGAGAAAGCCGCGTGGATTGGATATCGGAGAAAGCCGTGTGGATTGAATATCGGAGAAAGCCGCGTGGATTGGATATCGGAGAAAGCCGCGTGGATTGGATATATAGGGGAAAGCCGCGTGGATTGGATATTGGAATCAGCTCCCAGGAGGCCGCTTGATGTTTGATTTGGTGAGTCAGGAATCGACTGGCCTTCTCCCTGGACTCATAAAACGTTTGCCTGGATTGTTGTAACTGAGGTCCTGCCCTGCTGTGAGGCAAGAGCTCAAACTGGGTCTGTAATGTTTTCCTATTTGGCAATCTCTCCGGAGTAATTACAAGCGAATACTGATGATCCACCTCATGACTGAAATCCACCAGTCTCTGCTGCTCCAACTACCTAAATGTCGAGTCCAAGCTGGACAGTCCAAAAAGATGGTTACCACAGAGAGGGACCAACAATGACATGGAGCTGAGCTTAAAACATTGTCAATATTGCTTCCATTTCCTCATGCTGGACACCACCGGCTTCGAAGAAAACCTCGCAGGGGAGAACGGAAGCGAGGCAGTTACCAAGACTCTGTACAATTGCAGCAACACATCCCTGCTTCTATACTCGAAACCTCTCGCAATGAAGGCCAACATACCATTAGCCTTCTTTACTGCCTGCTGCACCTGCATGCTTACCTTCAGCGACTGGTGCACAAGGACACCCAGGTCCCGCTGCACACTCCCCTCTCCCAATTTACAACCATTCAGGGAGTAACCTGCCTTTCTGTTTTTGCTTCCAAAGTGAATAACCTCACACTTATCCAAATTATACTGCATCTGCCATTGGTTTACCCACTCGCCCAACCTGTCCAGATCTTGCTGTAGGATCCCTACATCCTCGTCACAATTCACCCTCCCACCCAACTTGGTATTATAGAACATAGAACATAGAGAAATACAGCACAGAACAGGCCCTTCGGCCCACGATGTGCCGAACTTTTGTCCTAGTTTAATCATAGTGTCCAAAATTCTAAGATAATCTAAGGGCAATTTAGCATGGCCAATCCACCTAACCTGCACATGTTTGGACTGTGGGAGGAAACCGGAGCACCCGGAGGAAACCCACGCCAACACGGGAGGATGTGCAGACTCCAAACAGACAGTGACCCAAGCCTGAATTGAACCTGGGACCCTGGAGCTGTGAAGCAATTGTGCTATCCACAATGCTATCGTGTTGCTCTTAAGAGCAAATTAATCAACACCCCATCATTCTACCGTAATCCATGTACCTATCCAATAGCCGCTTGAAGGTCCCTAATGTTTCCGACTCAACTACTTCCACAGGCAGTGCATTCCATGCCCCCACTACTCTCTGGGTAAAGAACCTACCTCTGACATCCCCCCTATATCTTCCACCATTCACCTTAAATTTATGTCCCCTTGTAATGGTTTGTTCCACCCGGGGAAAAAGTCTCTGTCTACTCTATCTATTCCCCTGATCATCTTATAAACCTCTATCAAGTCGCCCCTCATCCTTCTCTGCTCTAATGAGAAAAGGCCTAGCACCCTCAACCTTTCCTCGTAAGACCTACTCTCCATTCCAGGCAACATCCTGGTAAATCTCCTTTGCACCTTTTCCAAAGCTTCCACATCCTTCCTAAAATGAGGCGACCAGAACTGCACACAGTACTCCAAATGTGGCCATAACAAGGTTTTGTACAGCTGCATCATCACCTCACGGCTCTTAAACTCAATCCCTCTGCTAATGAACGCTAGCACACCATAGGCCTTCTTCACAGCTCTATCCACTTGAGCGGCAACTTTCAAAGATCTATGAACATAGACCCCAAGATCTCTCTGCTCCTCTACATTGCCAAGAACCCTACCGTTAACCCTGTATTCCGCATTCATATTTGTCCTTCCAAAATGGACAACCTCACACTTGTCAGGGTTAAACTCCATCTGCCACTTCTCAGCCCAGCTCTACAGTTTGTTATCCAACTGGCCAAATTTCCCACTATCCCATGCCTCCTTACTTTCTGCATAAGCCTACCATGGGGAATCTTATCAAATGCCTTCCTAAAATCCATGTACACCACATCCACTGCTTTACCTTCATCCACATGCTTGGTCACCTCCTCAAAGAAGTCAATAAGACTTGTAAGGCAAGACCTACCCCTCACAAATCCGTGCTGACTATCCCTAATCAAGCAATGCCTTTCCAGATGCTCAGAAATCCTATCCCTCAGTACCCTTTCCATTACTTTGCCTACCACCAAAGTAAGACTAACTGGCCTGTAATTCCCAGGGTTATCCCTATTCCCTTTTTTGAACAGGGGCACGACATTCGCCATTCTCCTATCCCCTGGTACCAACCCTGTTGACAGTGACAACGAAAAGATCATTGGCAACGGCTCTGCAATTTCATTTCTTGCTTCCCATAGAATCCTTGGATATATCCCGTCAGGCCCGGGGGACTTGTCTATCCTCAAGTTTTTCAAAATGCCCAACACATCTTCCTTCCTAAAAAGTATCTCCTCGAGCTTACCAGTCTGTTTCACGCTGTCCTCTCCAACAATATGGCCCCTCTCGTTTGTAAATACTGAAGAAAAATACTTGTTCAAGACCTCTCCTATCTCTTCAGACTCAATACACAATCTCCCGCTACTGTCCTTGATCGGACCTACCCTCGCTCTAGTCATTCTCATATTTCTCACATATGTGTAAAAGGCCTTGGGGTTTTCCTTGATCCTACCTGCCAAATATTTTTCATGCCCTCTCTTAGCTCTCCTAATCCCTTTCTTCAGTTCCCTCCCGGCTATCTAGTATCCCTCCAGCGCCCTGTCTGAACCTTGTTTCCTCAGCCTTACATGAAATGAAATGAAAATCGCTTATTGTCACGAGTAGGCTTCAGTGAAGTTACTGTGAAAAGCCCCTAGTCGCCACATTCCGGCGCCTGTCCGGGGAGGCTGGTACGGGAATCAAACCGTGCTGCTGGCCTGCTTGGTCTGCTTTATAAGCCAGCGATTTAGCCTTGTGAGCTAAACCAGACATAAGTCTCCTTCTTCCTCTTAACAAGACATTCAACCTCTCTTGTCAACCATGGTTCCCTCACTTTACCATCTCTTCCCTGCCTGACAGGGACATACATATCAAAGACACGCAGTACCTGTTCCTTGAACAAGTTCCACATTTCACTTGTGTCCTTCCCTGACAGCCCATGTTCCCAACTTATGCAATTCAATTCCTCTCTGACAGCATTGTATTTACCCTTCCCCCAATTGTAAACCTTACCCTGTTGCACGCACCTATCCCTCTCCATTACTAAAGTGAAAGTCGCAGAATTGTGGTCACTATCTCCAAAATGCTCCCCCACTAACAAATCTATCACCTGCCCTGGTTCATTACCAAGTACTAAATCCAATATGGCCTCCCCTCTGGACGGACAATCTACATACTGTGTTAGAAAAGCTTCCTGGACACACTGCACAAACACCACCTGTTGCTTGTTCTGGGTGAGTGTGCTTAACACTCAATTTGGCTCTGTTTCGTTACTTAGCTCTGGAGTCGCCAGGTATCATTAAGATACCGCCACAAGTTTCAAGGTCAAGTTCAAAGCAATAAAACCATACACCAATTAGTAAGTTCAAACAACTGAGTTTATTATATTACAATTATAATACTACCCATGCACACGCTAAGATGACTAAACTATTCCTACCACTAAATAAACCAATACTTATCTCAAAGGGAACTGCCGGATCAGGGACAAGGCCTCTTGCTCTGCTCTGGTCTGCAGACTTCAGGTTGGTACGGGTTAAAAAGGGGTCAGGAGTGTCTATCTCTGGTAGCGATCGTTGTGAGACACTTACTTGCTGGCGGCTGCTGTCCCAAACCTCTCCTCTCTCTCTGTCAAGGTCTTCTTGGCAAAGCTGGTCGAGAGGGCTGGTCAAGAGAGGAGGGCTGGTCAAGACGAATGAACTAAGTTTGGGACCTGTCTTTTATAGGTCCTAGGGCTCCGCGCCCTTTTGGGCGGACCCTCTATCTGCTGGGAATCGATTGGGTCTCTTCCCAATCGATTTGTTTAAATCCCCCCCAATACTGAGGCTGTCCCTCGGCTACTGGGCGGGGCCTTCAGGTGGCTTTGTTTTCCGGACCCCGCTGGTGCCTGGGTGTCTGGTTTCCCATACACTGTTGCAATCACTTCCCTATTTGTGTCCATTGTCCCTGGGATCGTTCCATTACTATGTCAACTATCCCGGAGATTGCCTCATTAGTATGCGGAATGTTCGTTTCGGTGCTGTCTGCTCTCTTAGCAGACAGAATACACATTGGCTTGGTGCAGCCTGCTTGTGCTGCAAACATTGTCCATTTTAACCTGCAAGCTTTGTGTTCCTCCATTTTGTATTGAGGGAATGGCCAACTTCGGTGGCTACACCACCCCATCCAAACTATTTGATCTAAACAGTTTCCACTCAATGTTTGGGAAGTTGAAGTCACCCATGACTACTACCCTGTGACTTCTGCACCTTTCCAAAATCTGTTTCCCAATCTGTTCCTCCACATCTCTGCTGCTATTGGGGGGCCTATAGAAAACTCCCAACATGGTGACTGCTCCTTTCCTATTTCTGACTTCAACCCATACTACCTCAGTAGGCAGATCCCCCTCGAACTGCCTTTCTGCAGCTGTTATACTATCTCTAATTAACAATGCCAATCCCCCCATCCCCACCCCCTACCAATCTTACCATCCTCCCTAATCTTGTTGAAACATTTATAACCAGGGGCCTCCAACAACCATTTCTGCCCCTCTTCTATCCAAGTTTCCGTGATGGCCACCACATCGTAGTCCCAAATACCGATCCATGCCTTAAGTTCACCCACCTTATTCCTGGGCTTCTTGCGTTGAAGTATACACACTTCAACCCATCTCCTTGCCTGCAAGTACTCTCCTTTGTCAGTGTTACCTTCCCCACTGCATCACTACGTGCTTTGGCGTCCTGACTATCGTCTTCCTTAGTTGCTGGACTACAGATCCGGTTCCCATTCCCCAGCCAAATTAGTTTAAACCTCCCGAAGAGTACTAGAAACCTCCCCCAGGATATTGGCTGCTCTGGTTCAGATGCAAACCGTCCTGCTTGTCCAGGTCCCACCTTCCCCAGAATGCGCTCCAATTATCCAAATACCTGAAGCCCTCCCTCCTACACCATTCCTGCGCCACGTGTTCAA